>NC_090245.1:82146604-82301777 GCF_037325665.1 Littorina saxatilis
CAAACCTTTTGACGAGGTGGCCCCCAAGGTGGAGGCAAGGTCAAGGTCCCATCATCGCAGGGGTAGTCATGGAACCCGCCAGAACAGACAGGGAACGGCCTTTGCTTCAGGTGAGCAACACGATTTAACTGGAATATTTACGGCCTTTGCTTCAGGTGAGCAACACGATATAACTGGAATATTTTATAAGTCTACATTAGTTTTAGGTGTTCTTTGACTGGTTAGTTGGATAAGGATAATTAATTGTTCTGTTTTAGGTTTCTTCAGTTTCGGTCTCTATCCATTTGTCCCTCTCACACACTTTCTCTCTATCTTTGTTGTTGTTGTTGTTGTTGTTGTTGTTGTTGTTGTTGTTGTTGTTGTTGTTGTTGTTGTTGTTGTTGTCGTCCTCAACATTGTTTTTGTTCTTGTAGAGAGTTATGAAGAAAAGAGCAGAGAGCACGGTTTCCTTGATCGTACTCGTATACCTCGATCCTTACCTAATGTCTGCAACATGGCTGCCAACTCTGTTGTTCAACTGTTGTGCAGTTTTGTGCAGGTAGTAGTAGTATAGTACATGGCTCTAATGCAAGGCGGCTTTTTCCATTCCTTTTTTCTCCTTATTTTCACTGTTAAGTAAACATTTAAAAAAATACAATTTAACTTGCGGCAAGATTCAAATTGGTAAGTTTAATCACATTGGCGCGTGTTAACGAAGACAGAAACACGATCTTAAGCTTAAAGCATCGCGACAAGAGCTGAATACTGCTGATATCGATATATACTGGTATGTATAACTAGTTTTGAATTCACATTTTCTTAATCATATCCCGCCATAACTTGAACGGTCAGCTTATGTGAGCACGTACTATAAGTTTTTAGCTGGCTGTGCTCCTTTTTAAGTATGTTGTATTGAAGAACTGGTTCAAAAACGTGCAAGACATGCACATATGAGCTTTCCTGACCACCTGTCGTTGGCCCCCAGCAGAACAGCCCAGGGTAGGGTTTCTGCTTCTTCTACCCTCACATCCCTCCGACGACTGTTACAGTAAAGGGGATTGATGATGACGATGTGTCAAAGACTAACAAATGTGTTCACTAAAAAATACCTTGTGTGACTAGACGCTGAACCTTACGACAGCGGCATACGTCGGGTCGCAGCAGCAGCCACACAGGTACATGAACCACGTGCTTCAGTGACGTCACACAGGAGAAGGACTAGCGCTGCGACTGCATCTAGCAGGTACTTGGGGCTTTACAGCGGAAAGTACTGTTGCATTGTGTGTTGGTCTCCGATGTGTGTGTGTGTGTGTGTGTGTGTGTGTGTGTGTGTGTGTGTGTACCCATGTTTCCACAGGTTTGGTTGCCTAAATCACCATAAGGCAACCATCCACACGTGGATGGCAACCTAAACTCTGGATGGCAACCTAATTGTGTGGATGGTCGCTTCATTTAACACCGTTAAATTGACTTTTTTGACTGAAAGAATGACATAACAATGTTCAAAATGACATTCTTTCCGTCCTCTATAGGCGACGAAATAGGTCAAATTTTGTGCATTTTTTAGTGCAAAATTCTTCGATGCCGGAGCGAGTACTGCACCCAGTGCTGTTGTAGTGCAAGTGCACTAGAAAGGCACTACACCCAGTGCCGCCTCTTAGGTAACCATCCACACTTTAGGTATGTGTGTGTGTGTGTGTTGCATTGTGTGTTGGTCTCCGATGTGTGTATGTGTGTGTATGTGTGTGTGTATGTGTGTGTGTGTGTGTGTGTGTGTTTGTGTGTGGCCGGGAAGGGGGGGGGGGGCAGGTATGCCTGCATCTGTGTGTGACTTAGTACTATTTACCGAAATAATTTGATCTATCTGTGTCTCTCTATGCCACTGTCTCCTCTTCTACACTCTTCAGTCTCTCTGACCACACCACACTACCATCCCCCATCCCCCACCCCCTACCTTCCCCTTTTTATCCACCCCTTCCACCGCACCCCAAGTCCCTTTTCTTTTCATCTGTGTGTAACCGAGCAGGAGTAAGATCAAACTTTTACTATTCCTTCCCTCACGTTATCAGCAGAGCCAGAGACCTTACCGACGCTCGCACCCCAGCCAACGCCTACCGCGGCAGGACTTACGGCTCTCACACACTAGGAGGAAGAGGTCAGAGCTACACCTACCAGTACACCGACAACAAGAACACCAACAACCCTGCCGTGGACAGAAGCAAGCCGAGCAGCAGCAGCAGCAGTGTTGAAGGCCAGTACACGCCGAGTCGTGGCTCTCTCAGCCGCTCCAGAACTGCTTACGACTCCAGCAGAACCAGCGGTGTTTATAGGTATACAGAGCTGGGGGGGTGGGGGGTGTCTTTGGTTCCGGAATCACCACCCCAACCCTGAACCTTTTTTTTTTCTCTCTAGGAGAGACCCAAACTACCCCTTTCAAATGCCCCCCCAAACGCCTGGCCAGCCCATGTACCCTTGCCTCATTTTGGAAGCCCCTCCCTCTTATACACAAGGTCCAGCCCTGGTATGACCGAACTGATTAAGTGTTGGCCCTAATGTGTGGTGACAACTCTCACATTCTGAGAGCTGTATTTCTGCAAAACTACCGTCAGGCAGTGGAAGCAGGTCACAGTGATGTACATAAGAATGCACTTAAAGATTCTCAATGAGCTTCGGCATACCTCACTGAAGCCGCAGTGTCTTGTTTTCACAGAACCAAAGAGTCGCACCACAGGAATATCTCCGAGGTTGTTCCTGTCGGTCTTAAAAGTGGACGAATAAGATAGCACAACAGACAAACAATAATGCTAGATGGTCATTTCTCTGTTCATGTTGCTTCTTCCATAATTTCACCATTACCATGCGCACCTCATCGTTTTACACCGCCTGTTTTCAGCAGCAGCGGCAGCAACAGGCCCCGTGTCCCAGCAGCAGCAACGACCACCTCGCGCAGACGACCCACCTTCGCCAGACGACCTTACATCCGCAGAGAACAGGCCCCCACCTGGACCAAGCCTGAGACCCCCACCTTCATCTCTGCCTACGACAACAGCAACAATAACAACAACTATCGGGATACTTCTAGAGGCTTGCAGACCCTGGCCAGCTCCAGCAGGGGTGGTTTAGTGGACAGGACCTTCTCTCGTGGAGTGGAGGCGAACAACAGACTTCAGACGTTTGAACGACCTGTGGAACGCAGGCCGGTGCTGACCATCGGGACTGGTGGGTCCGGGAACGAGTACGAGTGGACCATCTCTGGGCTGACCGAGTGCTCCCGAACATGCGGAGGAGGTAAGCTTTTGTTTATAAAGTGGTACCGGCGACACCTTTCGGACCAGCTAAAAGTGTCCCTATGTTGCAGGTGACCTTTCATGACAGGCATTTTTGTGTGACGTTTATAGACAAAGGGACAACGCAGGGTGTGTTCTTTCATTGGAGATAACCTCTCATTTCACATTTGCAGGTGCGCTGTATCCCAATACATGTACTTTCTTGTTAGTTTTCAACCAATTATTCGCGCAGAGAGCATTTTAGAACCACTTAAACACTTCCACCAATGATTCACATTACGTGCTATTCACGTTAAGTTTTGACCCGAATACCAAAGAATAGCAAGCATGAGTGAGGACATTTGTCATGCACACAGAGAAGGTAAACGTTTAACCTCCGATGACAATGCATCTGAACCTAGATGGTAAAGACAGCGCCATTGACAATAGTGCTGGATGCTCACCAACAGCCCAATAAACATGCCAGAAGTGGGCCATTGCTGGCGTTTTGATGGCAATGCCAGTTGCCAGAACTACTGCCATCAAAGGCCCACTTATGGCCCAATGCTGGCATATTACCCGTATGCACATTGGCAAATTGATGGGCCATCACTGGCAAGCCAGCACTTTGCCAGCAAAAACCCATCATTTATTTGCTGGCTTTTTGATGGCTTGCCATCATTTTGCCAGCAATTTGCCAGCAATTTGCCAGCAAAAACCCATCATTTATTTGATGGCTTTTTGATGGCTTGCCATCATTTTGCCAGAATTTTGCCAGCAAAAACCCATCATTTATTTGATGGCTTTTTGATGGCTTGCCATCATTTTGCCAGAATTTTGCCAGCAAAAACCCATCATTTATTTGATGGCTTATTGATGGCTTGCCATCAAAAACCCAGCATTTTGCCAGCATTTCGCCAGCATTTTGCCAGCATTTTGCAGGTTTTTAGTTCCATATAAAAAAAACTTTTTCCATATATTTTCCGTTAATGGCCCTTTACCTGCTGAAATTACCGGGCCAGTTGTGGCCCGGCAAAATGCCATATTTCTGTCTTTACCATTGCCAGCAAAATGCCAATAAGTTGCAGGAAATATACCAATACCACTGATTCGGATAGAATGACGGCTCTATTCATGTACTCGATCTGCACAGTCTTGTTAGCCCATAGATGGTTGTTAGAAGTCTATAAATATGCTTTGTTTTGTCATTTTTTACTGTGAATGTAATAACAATAACAAAACACAGCACATCAATGGACTTTTCAACCCATGCTGGCGGCAAGACGTGCGCAAATAAAGCAAAGGGCAATGCTGTCAAGCTGTACATTAGCAATATGCGTAATTATCAAATTCATCAGTAAAATGCAATTGAAATGCTAATCACATTTGTCGTGTAACTTATCTGGCAAGTAAAGGCAGTGGTTTTGACAGAATATCGTCATCAACGCAGTTATAGCGGGCACAACAACAATACAGTAATATATATTAAAAACAAAACAAATGTAAAGCTTCCAAACAGCAACGACTCATTACCGAAACATTACAGAAACGTACGCTTTGTTTTCAGTTGCTCACTGTTTTATTTTATTTGTACAGCGTTCTAAATTTCACACTCGAGACATGATGACCAAAGGCAGGAATGTTTCTTGTTCACTTCCCAGTAAACCTCCGTAGGATTGTCTTGATTCTGTCATTTCTCTGTTCGCATCCGCAACGTTGAGATAACGCTTCTTTTCTTTGTCCTGACGTCGTAGCCTACGGTAAGCCATTGAAACTCTCAAGTCCTCCTGCCGTTCACCTCTTGAAACATGAAAGCAAACGAGTTTTGTTGGTTTTAATTCATTATTCCATATCACACACACACACACACACACACACACACACACACACACACACACACACACACACACACACACACACACAACCAAACAACCAAACAAACGCAAGCATACACGCAGGCATGCAAGCAAACAGCACACGCACGCACGCACGCGCGCGCGCTCACACACACACACGCGCACACACACACGCGCGCGCACACACACACACACACACACACCCACACACACACACACACATACACACACAGAGGCATTCTCACAGAGAGGACGACTTCTTGTAATCTATCATATTTTCTGAACTGACTAAAATGCCAAGCAGAAGTAAGGGGTCAACAGGAATATGTATTTTGATCTAACCTGCGAAGCTTACGTTGTCTCGGACAGCTCTCTTGCGTTTCTCTCAGGAACTGAGACCCAGGCGAGCTGCATCTTATCCAGTTGGGCAATCAGACACTTGCACAAATCTTTGTCCTGGAGTGAATAGACACATACTCAATGTCAACATTCACAAGATGCAATTTGTTTGGTTACAAGTAAGCTTATGGTAATGCCTATGGTGCTTTTCTTTTGACAGAGACAAAACAAACTCAATCACACAAAGAAAGGAAAAAGGCACACACACACACACACACACACACATACACACACACACACACACACACACATACACACACACACACAACCGCGCGCGCGGGCGCACACACACACACACACACACACACACACACACACACACACAACCGCGCGCGCGGGCGCACACACACACACACACACACACACACACACACACACGCGCGCGTGCGCGCGCGCGCAGATTCTTTCTTACAGAGAGGACGACTTCTTAAAGTCTATTATATTTTGCGAACTGACTCAAACGTCCAGCAGAAGAAAGTTGAAAAAAAGACCGACAACGGAGGAAAAGAACAAGAAGATACTAGATCTAACGCCGTTGCGACGACCTGCTCACACAACTGTTTGTGAAACTCATCACGCTTGCTTCTAGCCGGAGGAGATCGGACGCGTACTGAAATCGAAGAAGGTGCTTTGGAAATTCCTTGAAGTTGAATGCAAAACAAATAACCGGACATCTGCAGAACCACCGCGGGCCAGATTTAGTTGACAATGCGTCATCATCACGAGTGACGTCAAGATATTTCGACATTTGTTTGTACATTACGTCACTCCAAGTGAGAAAGTCATACCGCTGTGCTGTCGCAGATCTTCTTGCCAGCAATAATCCAGCATTGGCCCACTGCTGGCGTGCCAGCAAAAACCCACCTATAATTGCCAGCAAATCGCCACCTATGGCCCAATGCTGGCAAACAAGCACTGGGCCATCAATGGCGTGCCAACAGTGGGCCAATTAAGGCATTTTACTGGCCGACAATATTACTGGAATGCCAGAGATGGGCCAGTGATGGCAAGCCATAACTGGGCCTTTGTTGGCAAACCATAATTGGCCCAGTGTTGGTTTTTTATGGCCAGCTTTACCAAACTTGCCAGCAAAAAGCCAGCAGTGGCCCAGTTCTGGTATGTTTATTGGGAGACGCCAAAAGGAGAATGATATTGAAAGTCTAAGATGACGACAGTTACAAACGATGATGATTAAATAAGCTCACAGAATGAAGACGACAATGATAAAGATAGTACTTGGATGGCGCCTACAGGTACCCAGGAGACGGAGGTGGTGTGTGTGCTGACCAGCTCTGGGACGCAGGTAGTGGTCACGCCAGACAACTGCCAGAACGCCCTGAAACCCCGCATACAGCGCGTGTCGTGCAACAACGATCCTTGTACTCCTGGGTAGGCATACACCGTTCTTTCATGTTGTAGCCTACTTGTTATTATTATTTTTTTTATTTTTATTATACATTGGTATTGGTATCATGTCGTCCTTTGAGGTTTCTCTCATGGAAATTCCAACTACTTTCTCACTGGGGAAAGCGAGCTGCCATACCGCAGTACGGCGCTACCCATTTTTTTCTGCATGCGTGGATCTTTATCATGCGAATGCGTGCACACGGGGAGCGGTTCGGACACCGAGGAGAGTTGACTCTGGGACATAATTCCCTCGCCGAACGTGGAGGTCGAACCCACGCCTGTAGCGACAAGTAGTTTCAAGCCAGAGCCGCTCCCGACTGAGCTATCTCCCAGCCCCTGTACTGTACGTGTGACGTCCATCTGGCGAGTGGTCATCTTGAAATAAATGAGACCTTTGCTAAGTAAACCAAATAGTGTATTATATGCAACGGATACCTGCAGTGAAGGGACACTGACTTTGAAGGATCGTTCTCCCAAGAGGTGTACGACTTTACCTGTAACTGTGACTCCTTTAAGTTCTACAGTCACACCCCTGTTGGAGCAAGTCTCACGATTGATGCTGGTGCATGGTTTGTGCAATAGTTATAAGCTAATTACGCTGAGACACCGCGGGGCTTCAGATCCAAAGCTTTTCACTTATAAGCGTGACGTACACAGCGCAGCTCAAGTTTGCCTATTATGTTATTGATTTGGTGGGTGATGCGTTAGCTTGACTATAAAACCAACACACGGTACACAAATATGTTACAAAAAATATTGATAACATCTGTTTCATTGTCTTGACTTTCGTTCTCCGACAGGTGGGAGACAGAAGAGTGGTCCGAGTGCAGCGTGACGTGTGGGGGTGGTACACAGTCACGACGCATCGAGTGTCGACAGCGGTTCTCCCAGACTCTGGAGCTGAGCGTATCGGCCTCTCAGTGTGACCAGGCCAACAAACCCGCAGTGGCCCAGCAGTGCAACAACGACCCGTGTGCCACCTGGAGAACGGGAGCCTGGGGAGAGGTACCTGTCCAACACAAGTGTTCCACTTTTGAACACATTCTGTAACGAGCAACACATTACACATTAACACATGACGACTGCGTAAACACCCTGCATTCAATATCTACACTCTAAACAGGAAGTTTTTCACTTTTGAACACATTCTGTAACGAGCAACACATTACACATTAACACTTGACGACTGTGTAAACACACTGCATTCAATATCTACACTACAAACAGGAAGTGTTCCACTTTTGAACACATTCTGTAACGAGCAACACATTACACATTAACACATGACGACTGCGTAAACACCCTGCATTCAATATCTACACTCTAAACAGGAAGTTTTTCACTTTTGAACACATTCTGTAACGAGCAACACATTACACATTAACACTTGACGTCTGCGTAAACACACTGCATTCAATATCTACCCTCTAAACAGATGTGTTCCACTTTTGAACACATTCTGTAACGAGCAACACATTACACATTAACACACGACGACTGCGTAAACACACTACATTCAATATCTACACTACAAACAGATGTGTTCCACTTTTGAACACATTCTGTAACGCCTAACGAGCAACACATTACACATTAACAGATGACGACTGCGGTAAACACACTCACTGCATTCAATAGCTACACTCTAAACAGATGTGTTCCACTTTTGAACACATTCTGTAACGAGCAACACATTACACATTAACACATGACGACTGCGTAAACACACTGCATTCAATATCTACACTCTAAACAGGAAGTTGTTCACTTTTTAACACATTCTGTAACGAGCAACACATTACACATTAACACATGACGACTGCGTAAACACACTGCATTCAATATCTACACTTCAAACAGAAGTATTCCACTTTTGAACACATTTCTGTTACAAACGTGACACTTTGTGACATTGTGCATAGTTCTACTGGCAAAAGTAGCACACATACAGTGTTCACTAGTGTTCTGATGTACATTTGTGAACACCATGGGTTTATTATGTGTTCCTCTTTTGCTGGTAGAACACATTCTACATGTACTATGTCACAAAGTGTTCAAATGAAACTTCTTACGGAAATGTGTTCAAAGGTGGAACACTTCTGTTTAGAGTGTAGATATTGAATGTAATGTGTTTAGTCAGACGTAATAAGAAACCGTAAGCTGTGAGTTTGCTCGGAAACCTGATAATGTCACGTGATCTGTACTGACCGCTCCGGTCGTCCTTGAGCATGAAACGATTCAATGTTGTCGAATGAAACCAGAAGCCAGTTGCCCGACACTATGTCAACTTACAGTTGATAATAATATCGTGTTTTATTTTATTTTGTTTAAAAATGGGGCTGGAACCTTATTCGTGGAGTACAAGACGTTAGATTGTTATGCCTGGATACACCTTTGGCATTATTTCGAGTTAACTAGACTGAGCCCTGTGTGTTGTAGATAAGTTGTTTTGCAATAATGCATATTTCTGTCTGAGCCTTGAAAGCGAAGATTGTAGTTCTCAAAAGAAGCTGTGGGCATAGCAGGTATAATGCAATGTACTGTCATTATCTGTTCTCTCAGTGTTCAGCCGAATGTGGCGGGGGTGAGAAGCAGCGTACCGTTGAATGCATAGATGGTCAAAGGGTTCAGATCCCAGACTCATACTGCTCGGGGGACAAGCCAGCAGCCAAGGAGCAGTGCAACAGTCAGGCTTGCAACACTCAGTGGTGGCACTCGCACTGGTCTGACCAGGTGATATAATATTGTTCTTGAACTTTTATTTCAGCTAGTAGGTGGGGGAGCCAGTATGGGGGGGTTAGCATTTTGGCTGGTTTTTTTTGCATGTTGGGTCTACCTGTAGTAATTTTAGTCTCAGAGAAAAAAAAATAGAGGTGGGGGGGGGGGGGGGGGTGCTTCAACAGATTTTTTTACTAACATGATCCATGAACTGAGGTATTTGTTGACATCCTGAAAACGTGCAATATCTGTTTAGTCAAAACAATTTAAAACGTTTGCGTCACATTTTATACATGCTTATTATGTTGCAGTGTTCGGCGGACTGTGGTTCAGGGGTCACCACACGTCACGTGATCTGTACTGACCGCTCCGGTCGTCCTGTGACGGACACAGCCTGCGTGAGAGACCAGCGACCACGTGACCGCAAGCGGTGTGAGAGCACTGCAGGATGTGGCAATGTGTGGTTCACTGGAACCTGGAGCCAGGTGAGTCCATGCTGTGAATGACTGGTGGGTAACACTCCTAGGTGTGTCAATGTTCGTTTTTTGTTTGTTGGTTGGTTTATCAGCTGGATCGAATTTTTTTCTTTGAGAGTCCTGGTAAAGAAATACCAATACTGAAAAAGCATGCCAAAGATATTTTGACACATTTTGTGATGTGCAAACGTCCTTGGATCTATGCAAAAATTACCCTTCATGACAGAGATAAACCAGTAAACCAAAGGACACCACAGACCAGTAAACAGGCATAACTTATCGTGTACCAGTACAGTTACGAACACTATGTCCAGGCCAGATATGTCTGCGAAGGACTGAAGAACGACGGCTAACCGACTAACAGACGAATTCTGAAAATAACTCTGCCGGGTTGCTTTCCCTTGTTTTCACTTGCTTTTCCATAGAAACACTGAGGCAAGCTGCACGTGACATTTTAGGCTTGAATCGGTGTTTCCGGCATGGAAACAAGGAAAAGCAACTCTTCCACAACCTATACAAACGTGACAGAGTTATTTCCGAACATCGTCTATTGACTAATAATTGACTGACTGTGCTTTCAGTGTTCAGACAGTTGTGGCCAGGGAATCAGGACAAGAGAGGTGCTGTGTATGGAGCGACAGGGGGGCAGTGGGACACTGATTCCTACTCAGGACGACCATTGTTCTACGGAGACCAAGCCTTCAGTGGAGGAGCCTTGCTTCAACACTGCTTGTGGCTCTCAGTATTACATGACAGCCTGGAGTCAGGTAATGATCAGAATAAAAATACAAAATAGAATTTTTTTTATAAGAATATTTTGAAGTGATTATAGTTTGCTGCAGTCTTTTCTGTATCAGGTTTTGTCCCTGTTTTTTCAGTCCTTCCCTGCCGATTTCTTTGGTTTCTTGTAATACTTGTGTGTATTGAACAAACCAGTAAACTGGAAATGTTCTGTTTCAGAGGAAATTATTACTTTTTTTTACGAACATTAAACCAAAAAAACGTTGACTTCGTTTTCCACATTAGCTGGTACACCGGTACGCTGTTTATGAAATAACATAGTTACTAGCTGATGTGTCATCAAAGTAGAACATATGTATACCGAAGGTCAGAATAACCGAGGAAATAATACACGTAGCATAGAAAACTGCACAACTGGAGACAAAAATGGTGACGGACGCAAACATTTGTTGTACCAGCCCTTAGTTCCCCCACCCCTTGCTATCCAAAAGTACCCTCACGAATGTACATCTGTGGAGCTGATCATCAACCTTGGTTCTTCCAAACTGTATGGAAGAGGCAAGTCCTTTATGCGTCCTTGAAAGTGATGAGTGATAGCTCATTTTATATCAATGTGATTAATAAAAACAAGAGGCGAAGCCTTCAAGGCTCACGTAAGAAATCGACAAACAGTAACACAAACTCAATCACTCCGTCACACATACACACACACACACATACTCACACACACACACACTTGGCATACACACACATACACACACACACACCACCCATTGCACTTCGCTCATAGCGGTTACAAAGTATGTTTGAATACAGGCTGGACAGCCGTGTGAGAAGGGTACTTTGTACTCGGAGAACGTACTCTGAGCAGGCTGTGTAGCTCAGTCTTCGGGTTGCTTTGCGATGATAGGTCCCTGTTGCCGCGCTGAAGCCAGGCTATATAATTATAGCAATGGATGCTGCGGTTCCGCACTGCCGCCGTTCGGATAACTCAGTGAATGGAGCCAAATCGAAAATAAAGCCAAACTAGCAAAACATACAGTTTACATTTTGATCTTTTGAGTTTTTGTGTCTTTCGGATCCCGTTTTTTGTTTCATCGATCATTTACTATTAATTTCCAATCAAGAATTTACGTCGCCATTACCGGACGCGATTTCCGGGGATGAAACAAGCTTGACGTGATAATGCCGCGCGCGAAGAGATTCGAAGCAATTCCGTCTGTCAAAATTAAGGTTCTCACTGGAAAACGAGGACGTCCTCGGGGGGGGGGGGGGGGGGGGGGAATAGAAACTAACTTGTTCTCTGGCTTGGGGGGTGCGGGGAGCAGTTTACTTTAATCTTACACTGATTACCAGTGCTAAGTACACGGAAGAACTGACACGTAACACGGTTACCCAACCGCAACGGACAGGGAGGGACGCAGTTTCGCGCCCAACAATCACCCCCACAATAACTCCGCCCACCAAGCCTAAGGCTAAGAGCCCCACTACACCAATCGCTGACGCCACCCCCAACCACAGGGACGTTGAGTGACACACACTTATCCCCTAATTACACGAAGCAGCCAACCCATGAGCGGGAACTGTTACCCGCCAATAAGACCTCAGATCAACTCTGACCAAACTATCTACTTAAACACGCAGAGTCAACTACTTGCCTATCACGGTCGGGCTTGCTTGGTCTTGCCCTTTTCTTTCTCTCCTTTTTATTTATTTAGCGTATCATCAACTCACGTCCCTAAAAGGAAAATTTCCTGTGAGGACGTAAAGGACCCCTAGATTCATACATGCCAGTGGGAACGCTCAGTCCCCACTATCACAGCTACTGTGATCAAAACCCTCCGAATTTGTGAGGTATACATACAACGAAACCCTCAATTACTGAGAGGTGCTTCAACTCAATCTGCCTCACATTAAGAGAGCAACAGCCCAACCAAGGGCAATATATACGATCTTCTCATCACCGACAGGCAAAACAACCTTGACTACCGATCTCTACAATACGTTCACCTTCATTGGGAACGCTCAGCCCCTACTATCAAAGCTACTGTGATCATAACCCTCAGAATTTGTGAGGTACACATACAACGAAATCCTCAATCACTGAGAGGTACTTCAACTTAATCTGCCTCACATTAGGAGAGCAACAGCCCAACCAAGGGCAATATATATGACCTTCTCATCACCGACAGGCAAAACAGCTTTGACTACCGATCTCTACAATACGTTTACCTTCATTGGAAACGTTCAGCCTCTAATATCAAAGCTACTGTGATTATAACACTCAGATCTTATGAGGTACACTACAAATCATACATAAATGATTATCTGTTTGTGGAGAAACAAAATAATGAGATGGGTTGAACAAACCACTACACCACTCCCCATATCTACCATGTACCATTAGTACACATAAAAGAACGGAATAAACCCGTCAGTTAAAGAAACAGTGACATTTATAATCACTGAGCCTCATATAAGCCTCAATCACTGAGAGGACATTTGGGTAATCAACCACCATGCATGCAAGTACACCCCAACAAGGGAAATGAATAATAGTCATCTATAAATTATTATTCTCAATCGAGAAACAAGATGATGAGGATATGGGTTTGAATAGTTGTCCCCTGACGAGGCTACCTTTCAGTTTCCCCAAAAAACCTCTATAAAATCACATGTTCAAAGAAGTTGTCCTAACAGCTTGAAACTGTAAATCTTGCCGAAAAGTACCATCTTTGGGAGAGGTACTTAGGGATCTCTGGGCTGCCTACTGCATTTGCCGGGTTTGGCAGACCCTTGATTTTTACCGCCCAGCTGACGAAGTAAAATTCTGAGATTTGGCCATCCCCAGTAAAGCATGTGATAACTGATATTTTCTGAGAACTGCTAAGACTCTGAACTGAGGCAAAAAAAAAGTGTGGTTAAGGTAACATAGCCACACAAAAAAATAGGGTAGGAAGGTAGGCAATCACTTTTTTTTGTTTTTACTTTTTTTCTAATGTGTACAAATTAAACCTACTTGACAGGGAAATAATTGTGCGACTCGGGCGCTTTCGCTTTCATTGCATTTTCTGCACTCGGTTTTTTTTTTGTTTTTTTTTACAAATTAAAAAGCTATAGGGTCGGCCCCTAAAAATAGGGTAGGTCGGGTTACCGTAACCACACTTATTTTTTTAGGCCTAATAGTTCAAATCATGCCTCTGAAGTCTCAATCAATAAATGGTGCTTCATGTGACATGTCCCACAGGTACTTTGCCTATTAGTTGCTAGAGAATATTGTTCGATACCGTGCGTGTTTAAAAAACAACAACAAAAAACACACACATATACAACACAGTTCGTTTTGCGAGATATGGTGCATGTATGACATATACCTTAAAAAGTTCAATTAAATATGAAGAGTAAGACATTCATCTATCATTCTATGACTGGTGTTTTTGTGTGCGTTGTCACGCAACCACACAGAATTTAATTAAAAGGAAAATGTTTGTGCATTCAATCGCGGTTACGGTAGTTAACTCCCTTGCGTCGTCTTTTCACTGGGAAACCATTACAAAACATTGCATATTAAAATGTTTTGCCCCAGCAGAAGAAATGTAACGGTATATCCCCTTTAAAAAGTATACGTATCTGTTCATGCTAAACATGTCTCACTCTTGTTTTTGTTTTTCTTGATTTGCCTGTAAACAAAACGAACTGGGCGGCACAATTATTTCGGCAACTTGCCGCCCTAGCGCACGCGCGGAGTTGGCGATCCTGTCTAATATAATGATCTGACAAAGAGTAACTTTGTTTTGCTTTTATTTTGTAGGACGGACGGTGGAAAGGGGTGGGGGTGGGGGTGGGGGGGGTGAATTGTCGTCAAGGGGGCGTGTCACTTGCTCTGCAGACGCTCTGCAGTTTTTGATTGGCTGCGAGTGTCGGAGGCTGTCAGCTGGACCAGAGTCCACTTTCAAAGTGCATTGTAGAGACGAGATGTGCAAGCCGGTAGGCGGATGCTCCGCAGACAGCCCGGCCAAGGTACACTTTCGAAGTATCGAAGTATACTTACCCACGGCTACTCAGCCGTGTATTTGACATACTTTCAATCCGCTATGAGCGAGGTGCAATACACACACACACACACACACACACACACACACACACACACACACACACACACAGTAAGCATAGGTGAAACTGTGCAAGAAAGCGAGACCCTGGATCTGTCAAGTAGTCTCGGCCCGCTCACAATAACAATGACCGAGACTTTCAGTAATTCCTTTGCGTGACGTCTAACCCTCTTACGTCATAATGTGACGTCTTCAAATAGTTTCTATCACACACGTCAAACACTTTTGACCGAGACTGACGTAATCCATAGACTCGGAAATGTTAAAGTTTCTATCACACACACACACACACACACACACGCACGCACGCACGCACGCACAGACAGACAAAGTTTATCATCGCATAGGCTACACTCACGTGAGCCAAAAACCAAACAATACTGTACTAACGTGTTTGAAGAAGACAAAATGAATAACAAGGCACGACGTTTCGACCACTAGGGTCTTCCTCAGGCATAAAACACAGAAAACAAGAGGCGAAGCCTTCAAGGCTCACGTAAGAAATCGACAAACAGTAACACAAATTCAATCACTCCGTCACACATACACACACACACACACACACACACACACACACACACACACACACACACACACACACACACACACACAGTAAGCATAGGTGAAACTGTGCAAGAAAGCGAGACCCTGGATCTGTCAACTAGTCTCGGCCCGCTCACAATAAGAATGACCGAGACTTTCAGTAATTCCTTTGCGTGACGTCTAACCCTCTTACGTCATAATGTGACGTCTTCAAATAGTTTCTATCACACACGTCAAACACTTTTGACCGAGACGTAATCTTCTTATGCGAGCTTTATCCATAGACTCGGAAATGTTAAAGTTTCTATCACACACACACGCACGCACGCACGCACGCACGCACAGACAGACAAAGTTTATCATCGCATAGGCTACACTTACGTGAGCCAAAAAGAAGAAGACAGATGACATAACAGAAAAAAGATCTTCATATTAACGATTCACATTTTGCGACTCACAATTAATGTTAATGTGGTTAACTTTGCAGTGTACTGTGACATGCGGGAGCGGCGTCAAGACACGGGACGTGAAGTGTCTGGACGAGAACCAGCAGCCATCACGGTCATGTGACCGGTCACGTGCTCCGAGCAGCAGGGACAGTTGCGAGTTGTCTCTCTGCAGGGACAGACAGGAAGTGCGAGACAGGCCACCACAGACAAGTCGAACGCGTGAGTGATTTGACCAATTAGCTTCTTCTTCTTCTTCTTGCGTTCGCCGTCACACCATCAGTTTAGTCTGCGAGACGAATGACGTCGTGGCGGTCTTGTCTGCTCCCATAGAGTTTGGTGCGGAGAGGAACTGATGCTGGCCACACTTTGTCTCTGATTGGTTTGAGTTGGGGGCATGTCATTAAGACATGTTCTGGAGTCTGGTCTTCCAGACCACAGGGACAGGTTGGTGATGGGGTCAGCTTCAGCTTCCTGAACATGTGGGCGTTGAGGCGACAGTGACCAGTTCGTAGTCGCATGATCACTACTTGCTGCCATCGTTCTAGGAGATGATATGCGTCTCTCGTGGATTGTTGTCACATTGCTGCCTTCATGAGGGTTTTCTTTTCAGCGAAGCTGACCGGGTTGTCTGGTTGTTCCTCCCTGGCTCCGAGTTTGGCGAGCTCATCAGCTGTTTCATTGCCTGGAATTCCGCAGTGTGCTGGAACCCATTGCAGGACTACTCGTCGAGTCTTGGCAAGCTCCTGGAGTTTCTCCATCAGACGAGGAAGTTTGTTTCCTGCAAGGGCTTCCAAGGCAGACAGTGCATCAGAGAGGAAAACAACTTGGGGGCATTCGCTTTCCGAGTCATGAATCATGGAGGCTGCTTGCATGATGGCCTGAACTTCTGCTGCATAGTTTGAGCAGTACTTTCCTGTTGGTATCCCTGCTGTAGAAGTGTGCCCCTCAGGAGATCTGACAAGTACACCTGCTCCTCCATTGGCCACGGCGTTTGTTGCTGAACCGTCTGTATATGCGTGAATCCAGGCGTCTTCAGGGTACCGTTCAGCAATCATGGCGAGTGTTAGGGTGCGCCTGGCAGTGTCGTTCTGGGAATCTCTTGAGGTAACGTAGGGGACTGTGGTGGAGATCTGAAGATTCTTGTAGTCTTCATTCCATGGCTGCGGCAGATCTGAGAAACTGGACTGGACCAATTCTTTGAAAACTTAGGACGCACCTCAAGAGCTGTATACTTCCCAAATTAACGACATAGATCTATATTTTTGTTGTTCTTCTTTATTTTTTAACTTTCGAATGTGTAGTTTTTGAAGTGATTTCTTCCAGTTTTTCTGAGAAAACTGTTGACGCAGATCAAGAGCTTTACTTGCGAAATTACCAACATAGATCTTTTTCTTTTGTGTCTTTTGTTTCTTTTTAACTCTCGAAGGTTTTGTAGTTTTCCAAATGATTTCTTCCATTTCTTCTTGTTCTTCTTAAAACCTGAAAAACGTTCAAATGTCAAGACAACCTGCTATCATGTTATTTAATTACACAGTAAGAAAAAGAATAGTTCAGTTCTTTCACAGATAAATATAAAAGGGAAGACCGTCTAGTTTCAAGGCCAGTGTCACGCTAATACGGCCATTACACAATAGAATAGGAACGTTTTAGTTGTCGTCGAGAACATGTGACTTAGTTTTTTTGACTGGATGTAAACTCGCACACACGCACGCACGCACGCACGCACGCACGCACGCACGCACATCAACAAAGACACACACATCAACACACACAGACACACACATACACACACACACACAAACACACACACACACACACACACACACCCGCGCGCCGCACGCACGCACACCAACACAGACACACACACATCAACATACACAGACACACAGACACACAGACACACACACACACACACACACACACACACACACACACACACACAC
The DNA here is from genome assembly GCF_037325665.1 of Littorina saxatilis. Taxonomy (NCBI): domain Eukaryota; kingdom Metazoa; phylum Mollusca; class Gastropoda; order Littorinimorpha; family Littorinidae; genus Littorina; species Littorina saxatilis. The sequence continues at coordinate 82,164,494 of NC_090245.1, forward strand.
ACACACAATATATATATATATTTCAGCTCTAGACTATTTTGGCTGGTCAACCTAAAGTAGGTGGAAAATCGCCTTTAATTTTAGATTAAAGAGTGTGCAACACCTGCTTAACCACAGGAGCTTGTATCCAATCGCCGGTCGATCATTATTTACTCCTTATTCCATTTACTTACTCCTTATTCCATACAGTCTGCTACTATTATTTACTACAAAATAGTAGTAGTAAGGGTAAGCATGCAGCAGTAAATAATGAGCATGCAGGAGTAAATAATTATCGACCGGTTGTTGGATACAAGCTCCTGTGTGCTTAACCTGTCACGATATCTCTGCTACTGTCCACCAACGCTACACAGTCTTCATAATGGCACCAAGGCAACCGCAGTCTCTTCCCAACGCTGTGTACGTCGACACAGAGGAAGAGATACAGAATAGTGGATTGAGTGGCAACAATTTCACCAAAACCGACAGCACCGTGAACGGCCTCATCATCAGAAACCGCAGTGACAACAAGTACAAGGATGAGAAAATCGAAACTAATGAGAGGGAGAGCGTCAACAACGTGGAACAGCCAGAGGAGAAGATGACTGCACATCCCAGACATCTCGGTGAAGATTTGACGTGCAGTTCCCCCTAATCCTGGTCACGGCACCAATTTAAACAGCGTGTGCACAAAGGGAATCGCTAACTCTTTGATATGAAACGCCACCTTATCCACTTGACCGCACCACTCAACTGACTTGCACTCAGCTCGAACCCAGTAATGTAACCAAAACATCCCTTTGTGACCTCTTGACCCACCAACAGCTTCATCCCCAAATCCATCACCCTTGGCAACATGTAAACACATCCACATACCCGACTCAGCCCCTCTTCTGCCAATGCAATCAGTAGTAATGTACATGTATGTATTGGTTTTATGTACGTCCGTATATTTTCTGTGATATATTGTATGCTATGATTTTTTTTTTGCAATGATGTTTAGCCATAGTCCGTTATACGCCAGGCATGGGAATTGTCCGCGGAAAGGCAAATTTCCGCCGTATTTTTGTTTTGTTCCGCCGAAAAAACAAAAGCGTCCGCCGAAAAAATAAAAAATGGTTATAAAAACTGAATTTAATGGCAAACTTGGAGGTCATATGACACCAAATTGCACCATTTGGGTTCTTTGGAGAGAAAAAAATTCCGGGGGGGGGGGGGCATGCCCCCGAACACCCCTAGCAGGGCTATGCGCTTTGCGCTGTCCACTTTGCTATTACTTACAAATGTTCAGCCTTTTTTACTTTTTTCCATTCCCATGCCTGATACGCGTAGGTGTGCGAGAATATGTAAGCGCAGTGCTTTAAAGATGTCCATTTGGGAATGTGTAAGTGGGCGTAGTCGAATGTCCATGTGGGAATGTGTAAGTGGAGCATATAAGAATGCCCATGTGTGAATGTGTAAGTGGAGCGAATAAGAATGTGTAAGTGGAACGTGGTCGAATGTCCATGTGTGAATGGGTAAGTTGAGCGTATAAGAATGTCCATGTGTGCGATGTGTAAGTGAGACATGGATGTGTTCATGACTGAATGCGTAAGCACAATGCAAGGAATGGCCAGAGAGGTATGTGGGAGGTGTGTTTATAACCTGCCCTGTTATATAGTGCTATATGTCTTATGTAAAAACAATGTCCTGTTTGTATTATTGTTATGTACCACGCCTGAATTTCTCTATGAGATAATAAAGTATTCTTATTCTTATTCTTATTCTTATTCTTATGTCTCCTAATCCTACTTACAGCGCCAAAACTGTGAAGACAAATCTTAAACATGTGTCGTGAAAGGACACAACCACAACATGTTATACCCGTAACATCCTTCGCCACTACACGAAAGACGCATTCACTTCCTGTCCCACCTTAACATCCAAATCCACCAAAGCACTCTCACGCGCAAGCAAAGGAACACAATTGTTGAGGTTCACCTAATTTCAGACCACTGAACGACTAACATTGGCCCAGCTCGCCTATCATCCCCATTTTTTTTTTTACCATCCCCTTAACAAACCCTGGTGAAGAAAACAAAAAATTACAAACAGCAAAGATCGAACAGAAAAGAAACTTACACTCACACTACTCCTAACCAACTTTCAAATTCGAGAAATTACTCACATTTCACTCCAGCAAAACAATGTAGTTCTCCTAGCACAACCGAACAGCCCAGCACCAACCCAAGAAAATTCCACGTTCAGTCCAATAAAATGGTACCAAGTATCTCAAACTTTGGCCAAAGACACGAACTGCAGTCCGAACAGTAGGTGAAATCCATTTAATCCCCAAATTCAGCATGCATACGTTTGAGCCAAATCCCAATTGCCACCAATATCGACTCCCTTCTGAAACCACACAAACTGTGCGTAAAATCCAGTCCTGTCCTGCTGAAGTGTTGGTTATTTCTTTCTTTTGTGTGGTTCGCTTTTTTCAGGTTTACCATAACTGTCGTTTGGGCATTTGATCAAGTTGGAGAACGCTGGCAGATACTCAAGTCCTCTTGAATGTTTTCGATTTGCACTAAATTTGATTCCGACCTAATATTATTGAAAACGAAACTGTGTTCAACCAGCTAACCCCCACACTAATATATGACGAATTTTACATACAGAGTATGTTAGGAAACGCTGCCAATTGGGGGCCAAAGCCAAGATCTACGTTTAACGCCAAGGGTTTCCAACAACAAGAGACAAACGGAGTCCGCACCATCATCCAATGAAGGGCAGAACATAACGTGCTTCCATTGCAAGGCCAAGGGCCACCGAGTCGCCAACTGTCCCCAAAAGAAAAATAACGGACATGACAATGACAAAGCGCAAGAACATCGACGGAGATATTACGACAACAAGAGGCAAACGAGTGGCTCGAACAAACAAGTATGTGCGAGCAGCGTCATACTTCCAAGGGCTGCCGAGCAAGTGGCTACACCATCGGACGTGGAAGGATGTATATCTGATGGCCAGCTTCTACTTTGAGTTCTGCTACGAGTGCAGTTGTATGTATGGAATGCTAAATAAATCCTCGAACTCAATTTGACGAGTTGTTTTCTGCTGCTGCGAAGACGGGCGACGTAGAATAAAAGAACACAACTATACGACGTTTGAGAACTTGTGGCAATCTCAAGTGTCGTGTAACAATTGGCCCCCTAAGTCCGCGCTTAATTGCTCACATATCAATCATAAAAAGAACAGTGATACAATTTTCTAACATGAAACTTAACTAATTTTAAGTTTTAAATTGTTGCCCATTGGTGTATGCACGTTATCTTGTCTACGTTATAATATTAGTGAATGCATTCTTGGAAAGTTCGAAATGTCTGTTTGTTTGTTTATCGTTAAGCTAACATGTTAAGGTCATCACATCTCACTGTTTGCCAAGACGCCAGAGATGTTGTACCCGTATAATTTTGCTATAAATTATTTTCACGAAGTTTGTGACATGTATATTAGTGCTTATGTTAGTCCAGATCAATCCAAACTGTGCTTTTTGTCTATGGTGACCTGCTTGGGCATTTTAGTTTAATATATTTTGACTAGTCAGCTCAGTTTTCTTAGGTCATTGTACGCAGGTCAGATGAGTTATGTTGATCATCGGGAAGACTTTAACACTTTTATGATTATGTTTTTTTTTTTTAACTTTCTCATCCTCAAGAAGCCATAGCCAAGATGAGTGCCTTAATGGCATAGGACGTTTTGAATGAAATGTTTTGTGAATGAATGCTCTAGTGAGGGTACGAAATTTGACGCAATATTTGTTTGTACAGTTTATTTTAGAAGTTAACTGCAGGATTATCACAAGAAGGAAAGATTCTCATGTATCATTCTCTGACATTATATTATTAAAAATATATTTAAATCCAATGTGTTGTTCTGTAATTCTATATTCAATACAATACTGCAAGATCCCTTCAAAAATGCTGAATCTCATTTGCCATTCCGTAATGAAATTTCAGAGAACTGCACGATTTTCACCAAAAACACAGAATCTCATTTGTCATTCTGTGATGTATATTTTCAGACGGGAACTGCAAGATTCTTACCAAAAATATCTCCGTTGTCATTGTTTGATGGTGTCTTTTCAGACGGGAACTGCAAGAACACGTTCTGGAACTGCCGTCTGGTGGCACAAGCCAGACTGTGTCCTTACTACAAAGAAGCCTGCTGCGCTGCTTGCCGAGACGTGTGAGGAGAAGGACCTTCAGTGCTGGAAGAAACCATCTTTCAATTTCAGACACTGTCAAAAACTGTTGTGTCACTTGTGTTTTGTGACCGACATTGTTGAAAATGCCACTGAGAATGGCCGAACATGGCCAGTTTGTTAAACAACAAATTCTGGTAAATTGGGATCGGGAACGGCCAAACGCAGACATAGATAAGTACTGCGATTAAAACGGTGATATCCCGTGTGTAGATCGACGTGCATAGTTTTAGGAGAGAGATGACGAAGTCGGATCAATTGTGAATGTCGTTAATTCTGCTGTGAAGGTTACATCAGAAGTTTGTTCCTGTACAAAACAAACTGTCAGGAAGACAGACCCTCCGAAATTGGAATTGGCAGTTAAAATTGTGGCGTGAATATTGTCATTGAGATTATTGCAGTTTTAGTCTTGACATCTTATGTCATTTATACCTTAAGCTTTCTAAGAGCCGTCGCCAAAATTATGTGAAGATGTGGTTTCCACTGAAAATTCTTTTCTTACGCTTGATTCATTTGTAAATATTTGTCTTTGAAACTGTTGCATTTACTTAGTATTCTCGTGTCGTCCGCAATTCCACCGTGTTGCTTTTTTGTTCGTTTGTTACAGCAGTGTCATTTTTTTTAACACATTGATCATTTATTGACATATATAGGTTATGTGAAGACAAGATCGTGAATTTAGTGATGTACGTTTAAGTGTGTTGATGTGATGAATGTGTCCCGAGAGTGCATGTTTTAGTGCCACATGTGTAAATGCTTGATCTTGCTCTTTTTTACGACTATCTTAAAAGAAAAATATTAGTTTTTTGTGCGAATTGTCACTGATGAGTTCATTTATGACGTCTGTAGACATTAAACTGCATGATTGTGTGTTCTGTATGAGACGCGACATTGAACAAAACATTAATTACGTGTGGCTGTGATGCATTTATAATCATATTGTGACATATCTTTGCTGCCATCTCTCTGGACTGTCATTAGCAAAATTCGCTGAAGCTCTAAAATCAGAAATATATATTAATGTTATTATAAACAGAATTACAAATGTACATATCGGGATTTAGTCAGTCAGTTCTTGAATAATAGTGGCAGTACAACATTCTGTTGCATTTACATTAAGTTAGCATGCACTCAATAACCCCGTTGAAAATTCAAGCACACTCACGCATTTGCGAACATCACCTGATATTTGAGGATATTAAGCTATAATTACATGTATATAAAAGGCAAGGACCAGTGAAAACCTTGCAAGGAAGCCATACTTCCCTGAATGCTATGAGCCAGTTCTGCTAACTTCAGATGATCTCCCCATCTTCTACACCATACTTCCTGGGTCATGGACGACCAAGAGCCTCACGAAAGTGTCTGACTGTTTCTGAAACTATTCATGAGGTTTTGCTCAAGACTTTATGCAATCCGCAAACACCACAGGATCTTCTTATACTGACCAGGTCTCATATGGGTACGTTTGTAAACAAGAAAAGAAACCTTGACTGACCAAATTTGAACTACACAGTCAGGATGGTGCGGGTCGTGTACGACCCATATCAATTTTCAGAGGGAATTGTACGGTGTTTATCCTTACTGGGATGGCGTGGGTCGTGCACGACCCATACTCTGCAAAAACCTGAATCCCTATTCCGGCGGATGGCGTGGGTCGTGTACAACTCATACTTTTTACGTGTATCCTTCTTTATTAGTATGGGTCGTATACAACCAAAAACTCCAGACTGTATTATACCTTTTCTACTTGAAATGACCTGACCATAAACTCTTGGTTTTCAAGTTACAACGACTGAGAGAGCGCATGGGAGCCACCACTTTTGGTCCCAATGTTCAGTTCCCAGTTACTATCCCATTGTAGTCCTTCCATGGCATGGAAAGTAACTATGTCAACTTCAAACTTGAAAAACTCGTAGCAAATTCACTGCTGCGAGTTTTCCGGTATTATAAATGCTCAAACATCGCAGGAAGCCAGTAGAAAAGGAAAGAGATATGTGGGAACCTCGAGCCGGCGGTAATATGCATGGCCATGTGTTTACTTTGTCACAAATCGTGCATACTTTTCAGTGTATTGAATAAAAGAAGGATGTCTGAATATTGAATCTCGATTCCTGTCATTTGTTTTGACGTGCTAAATTTCAATTTTGTCAGTCCTGCAAACCCTTATTTTGGTATCACAAAAGCTAGTGGTCAGATGCTGCTATCGAGGGAGGAGCTAATGAAATGTTTTGAATGAATATCCGCCAAAGAAAAAACTCTGATGCTTCAGAAACATGCCGGAATGAATCAGGCACTGGATAATTTGTGTGAGAATGACATGCATTGTACTGAATTTTTGAATTGACATTGTCCAAAGCTGTTAATTACTGAAAAATCATGTAAAAGTATCCTTTACATCAGCATTTCTGCCGCTTTACACAACTTATGGGTATGCAGTCGTAAGGTTTGCAGGTTTTTTTCACACAGATTATTCTACTTGGATAAAATAGAGTGTATGTAACCCAATACCGAAAGATGCATCAAGTGCTTCCCAGAAGACAATCCCTTCAAAATAGAGTTGATGTAATGTCTAATAACCAATGCACGTTTCTTTATGTATACTGACTTAGTGGTGCTACACCTGATCGTCTTTCTTCGCTAGTTTTGTAAATAAGCTCAGATATAATTGAACATCATTTATGTTAATTGTTCATACATGTTACTGTGTGATGTGCTTTCCTTCTGCATTTCAGAATAGATTTTACTGTAATACACATGCAAAGTTGAGCTTCTCTCCCTTCTATTTGCAACCTTTTCAGGGTAATATACTTTTCAAGGTAATATAGATGGTACTAATATAAAGGACATGTGAGTATCAATTAAAACATCATACACATGACAATCTCTGCAGATAGTATATAAATACCAGAGACGATTTGTTCCATTATATAACTGCAGTGAATTTATTCAAAGTATTTGCCATTTACTCCATATCTGCTTGCATGAAACAGGAAGCAGACACAGCTTGTGTAAATAGTGAACATCTGTGATCATTGGTGTTTTTTTCCTACTCACCCCCACCCTTGTTATTTCTTCTGCTGAAAATCAGCGAGTCGTATTTGTAGGGGGTCCAAGCCTATTTTATTCTTTTTTTCATAATTAATTTGTTTTCCCCCCAACATTATAATGATGTGCTTTTTTTCACCACTGGTGCTTGTATGGTACAATGTAATTCATGTTCATATTCCTATTAGCCTGTTATTAGCTCCTTTCAAAATTCATTCTGGTAGCGTGCATCAGGATCTGATTTAAAATCATTTTTGACTCACATGCGAAGCAAAAGTAAGTCTATGTACTCACCCGAGTCGTCCGTCCGTCCGTCCCCCCCGTCCGGACGTCCGTCCGGCCCGTCCGGAAAACTTTAACGTTGGATATTTCTTGGACACTATTCAGTCTATCAGTACCAAATTTGGCAAGATGGTGTATGATGACAAGGCCCCAAAAAACATACATAGCATCTTAACCTTGCTTGAAGGTCAAGGTCGCAGGGGCCATAAATGTTGTCTAAAAAACAGCTATTTTTCACATTTTTCACATTTTCTCTGAAGTTTTTGAGATTGAATACCTCACCTATATATGATATATAGGGCAAAGTAAAAAAAAAAAGCCCCATCTTTTGATACTAGTTTGGTTTACCGTGCTTCAAGGTCAAGGTCACAGGAGCTCTTCAAAGTTGGATTGTATACATATTTTGAAGTGACCTTGACCCTGAACTATGGAAGATAACTGTTTCAAACTTTAAAATTATGTGGGGCACATGTTATGCTTTCATCATGAGACACATTTGGTCACATATGATCAAGGTCAAGGTCACTTTGACCCTTATGAAATGTGACCAAAATAAGGTAGTGAACCACTAAAAGTGACCATATCTCATGGTAGAAAGAGCCAATAAGCACCATTGTACTTCCTATGTCTTGAATTAACAGCTTTGTGTTGCATGACCTTGGATGACCTTGGGTCAAGGTCACATGTATTTTGGTAGGAAAAATGTGTAAAGCAGTTCTTAGTGTATGTCATTGCTAGGTTTAGTTATTTGACCTTGAAAGGTCATGTAAAGGTCAAGGTCAAGCATGTGAGTCGTATGGGCTTTGCCCTTCTTGTTATTCTGTTATAATTTGAAAATTGCATTTCAATCAGTTACTAACTGATATAAAATCATCCTGTATCAGCTGTGTATAATGCAATAATTAGCCTGCATATTCCAAACTTGCTTTCATGAAGACAAGACCAAGGTCATCACTAATTACCCCCCTCAATCTTTATCTTTCCACCATGACGAGTGCTATGCAATGACTTTAATTGTATCCATTGCAAAGAATGTGTTACATTTTACCATTATGCTGTGTTTGACAATGTGTGAACTGCACACAGAAGCTGTGTATGACTAACTCCACGTGAGAAATAAATAAAGACAGAAAGTGTTATTTCCTCTGTGTGTGCATGTGTGTGTGTGTGTGCACACATTTAAACTGTGTGTGTGTGTGTGTGTGTGTGTGTGTATGTGTCAACTCTCTGTGCGTATTTATGTGTGTGCATGTGTGTGTGTGTGCACACATTTAAACTGTGTGTGTGTGTGTGTGTGTGTGTGTGTATGTGTCAACTCTCTGTGCGTATTTATGTGTGTGTGCGCATGTGCACGCTAGCACAAATAAGTGTTACTGTAGTATGAATAATCTAAAATTAGACACACAAGTAAAAATTAAATTGAACTCGCATAAACCCAAACTTGGGCAATGCTAAAAACAGAATGCCAAGACCAATTGCATGTTTTTGTCTTGATCATATCGCCTCCAAAAATGAGAAACAAATTCTGTCCAAGCACACGCACAGACTAACAAACAAAAGGTGGACAGACACTCACTCTCTCTGTTCTTCAGTTAAAGACTCACTCAACAAACAAAGATTAATGACACATCCCACAAAAAAACCACTGTCGTCCCCATGAATAATTTATTATTCAGCGGTTCATATGCATGGCGTACAGTCTGTAGTATGTGAAGATTCTAATGCATATCAACAATCGATGTCAAATACTGGTCATGAAAATAAACCTTACGACAAAACTGCAAGCCAGAAATAAGTTTACAAGACACCGAATCAGGAATGAATCTCACAGTGACATTGCTTCAAGTACACGTGAAATTCTTAAACAAATTTTGCAATAATTTGAAAGTTCGGACAAACACAAATAAAGAATTAATGCTATTCAAACCTCTGAGGACAAACGTCATGCATGATAGACAAGTTAGAAGACTGTTTGCAGTGTTTACCTTTCTTTCTTTATTTGGTGTTTAACGTCGTTTTCAACCACGAAGGTTATATCGTGACGGGGAAAGGGGGGGAGATGGCATAGAGCCACTTGTCAATTGTTTCTTGTTCACAAAAGCACTAATCAAAAATTTGCTCCAGGGGCTTGCAACGTAGTACAATGTATTACCTTACTGGGAGAATGCAAGTTTTCAGTACATTAAAGGACTTAACATTTCTTACATACTGCTTGACTAAAATCTTTACAAAAATTGACTATATTCTATACAAGAAACACTTAACAAGGGTAAAAAGAGAAACGGAATCCGTTAGTCGCCTCTTATGACATGCTGGGGAGCATCGGGTACATTCTTCCCCCTAACCCGCGGGGGGTGAGTGTTTACCTGAATTCTTAAAGCCTTTGTTTGATATGACCTCTTTTGGCATTTAATAACTTCATCCTTTGATTACAAATCGTTTTTAATACCTACAAGCTGTTAACACATGAACAAATCTTGATTCACATTCTGCAACATTCAAAACTTGTTTGTGATCTTCGCAGCTACCCTTTACTTCCAAACAGGAACAATTTCTGCAGCATGCTGTTTGCACATCAAGCATTAAACTACAAATGAAACTAAGACTAGGTGAACGGTACTAATCAATTTCAAACATGTGCATAAAAAAACAACTTGTTGCTGGTGTTAGTAATTTGCTGTTTTAAGTTTTACCATGTCTCTCATGACAAATTTACAACAATCAATCTGAGCACCAAATTAACACAAAAAACACCAACAAATTAATATGTGGAAATGACTGTAAACTACGTGAAAATCAAGACTTCAAACATTTATCTAACAACTTGTTTAGCCTCAAGCTTTCATCAATATTTTTGATAGTGTTGGTGACTGTTGTTGGCACAATGACTTCAGTGCATGGGAAAAAATTTGAAACAAATCATTCTCCAAAGCTAAACATCACCATTTTTTTTAAATGACAATATATTTGTCACATGAACATAACAACGAACTAATGATACCCTGAAAACATAAACAATGTGAGTGCAGGTGTTTTTGTCTTGTTTGCTAACCACAGCACAACTTAATCAGAACAGCAAACACAAAAGAATAATATATTTGTTTCCATAAACGAGACTGAAGTTTGTAATGCAAGGATATAAAATGTCTTGAAGCATAACAAAAAGAAAATACTATTCTTTTTCATAAAGTAATGTCACAATCATCTGCACACAAAATAGTCTTTATTCATATTGGCTGTGTTAATTCCTCGTGCAATCTGAGCCAACTTCACCTTTGTACAAAGAAAAGCTTTGGGGATTCTGATGTCATTGAAATCAATTTGCTGGTCTTTTTTGTCATTGCTTTGTTCATTAAAATCCACATAAAAAACAGTGTATTTATTTACAAAAAGTATATGTACTATTCGCCTAAAACAACAAAATAATAATAAAATGGAAAAGAGAAGTTGAATTACGGGAGGGTGTCACAGAAAAAAATGATATCCCTCGGTATCAGCCAACTTTCTTCAGGAAAAAGACAAGAAAGCCAAAGGACCATCATGCCCTTCCACAGCATAAGAAAAAAAAGAAGAAAAAAAAGAGAAGACATTTTGCAGGCCCATTAATCCAGACCGAATGTATATAACTACCATTAACCATAACCCTTTGACATGGGGAGTAACTGGGTCAATTTCAATTTGTAAAAAATCTTTTTCCAAATTGAACGCTCAAACCTGGCAGGAAGCCCGAAGAAGCTGAACCAGACATGCACCATAGGCAGCATTGTATATACTGTAGCAGGCATTTCCACAATCTGCATACAGGTTTTCAAGTGGGAGAGAGGGATTGGTGTACTGAATCTATATGAATTAATACATGTACCACCAGCCTGCCAAACCTCAGAATGACAGTAATTAGGTGAGGACGGGGGTGGCTAGAAACAGGGGAAACAACACTGTTTTTGATGTACATACCTATATCCATGAACAAAGCACAGCACATACAAAAAGAATAGCTGAAATAATTCTATCACGCACACACTGAGCGGGCAAGAAAGAAGTAGAAAATACATAAAAGTTGGCAATTCTTTCTTTCTTTATTTGGTGTTTAACGTCGTTTTCAACCACGAAGGTTATATCACGACGGGGAAAGGGGGGAGATGGGATAGAGCCACTTGTCCATTGTTTCTTGTTCACAAAAGCACTAATCAAACATTTGCTCCAGGGGCTTGCAACGTAGTACATGTATATTACCTTACAAAGTTGGCAATGAAGTTAAGGAACCAACAAATAATGGTAAATGAATAAATAAATAATCTGCTTCAGGCACTTTCGTTGCTGTTGTGTTATGTTGCTACTCTGCTTTAGCAATATATAGTATTCTCAAACAGATTCTCCCTGTCTTTTTACCATTCTGAACAAATCATGTCAACGATTAAGAAATGTATGTCAAGCAAAATGCGCATGTCATTGAATTTCTAATGAATGCATGAAGACCTCATTGGCATGATAGCATGCAATCTCCTTTTCCCAAATGACATATTCTTGTGCATGCATGCTGTGAAGTTGGACACTAACATGAAGAATGCTGAAGCACAAAATGCAGTGAAATTCAAAGTACAAGCACTGATAATACTCACAGAAAGGTTACAGGATTTCACGAAAAAGGCTGATCCCAAATAAACCGCTGATATATTTTGGAGAGATGTCCTCTCATCCTCAGGTGTTTTTCTCTCATTTTGTTAATAATTAAAAAAAAGATATGTCATAGAAAGACTTTTTCATGCAATAGCAAAGTGTATTACAAATAAACAGAATTTTATGTACAAACATATATTCAAAATATGTCAATAAAGTCATGCCACGTTTCAAATTGACAGAAATAAAATACTTACAACGTAAACCCTACATGGTTCGAAATAAAAAGGAGGTCAAATTTGACAGATATGAATGGAACACCAGCACATGCAATTTTTCACATCAATTATTTTCAGACCAGACAGCAAAAGAACACAGAAAAGACATGCCTGAAGTGTAAAGTGCCTAGATACTTTGACATGTAACCGGTTTTCCTTTTCTGGCCAAAATCAGACTTTCAACAAATTTCAAACATGTGTAGTATATACAAAATACGTAGTGAATTTACAAGAAAAACTGACAAAAATGTACAGTCCCAGGAGAAAATCTGACAGAATATCTTGATCAACCCTTTTTACAAAAAAATAACAAATAGAACAGAATTAATGGGTGACGGCGAACACACTTGGACCAGCCATTCACAATCATAGCAAACAATACCGTTTAATATCAAGGTCTTGGTTCCATTCTTGGATAACCTAGTATGCAGGGTTGTTCTAGTATTTATGTTTATTTCCCAAAATGAACATAAACGTTTCAGCAATTTTTAGAAGTTTTTGACAGTCCTTAATGCAAGCTTTCCCCCCACCATGAACAAGTGTTATTTTGCTGAATGACCACAACGTTTTTGGCAATTGAAATAAGTTTTGATTTTTCACCAACTGCCAAAGCCAAACAACACCACTGGATATGTAAGTGTCAAGTTAACTGTTTACGCACAATAAAAAAAAAAATGTCAAGGGGGAAAAATTGCTCTTAAACCTTTGCCTTTCTAAATGATTCACCGGAAAGTAATTCCTTGACTGCTTATTCATTGTCAGATGGTTAGCAGATGGATTCCTGACTACTTTCAGCGTAGTCTGACTGACACTTACTTCTTGATCAATACACATACATGTATCTTTCTTTCTTTATTTGGTGTTTGACGTCGTTTTCAACCACGAAGGTTATATCGCGACGGGGAAAGGGGGGGAGATGGGATAGAGCCACTTGTCAATTGTTTCTTGTTCACAAAAGCACTAATCAAAAATTTGCTCCAGGGGCTTGCAACGTAGTACAATGTATTACCTTACTGGGAGAATGCAAGTTTCCAGTACAAAGGACTTAACATTTCTTACATACTGCTTGACTAAAATCTTTACAAAAATTGACTATATTCTATACAAGAAACACTAAACAAGGGTAAAAAGAGAAACAGAATCCGTTAGTCGCCTCTTACAACATGCTGGGGAGCATCGGGTACATTCTTCCCCCTAACCCGCGGGGGGTGTACGCGAATGTGAGAAAGGGGAACACTGTTTTATCTATTAGAAATCTAAACCACATTGATAAGATGAACACCAAGCTACATCACATCTAAAACCTTGCTGAACAGTAAATCTACTTATTAACCAAGATACAGATTCCAAATATGCCAATTCTGTTCAAATGGAAGAAAAAAGTGTTTCTGAAAAGATGCAAAACTGCCATATGGCATTACGATCACTACAAGTGTCTTAACCCTATACAGTCCTTCAGTATTTGTACAATGATCAAACTCATGAAAACAACAACAACAATAGCAAGAACTGCATCCACACACACTATAATCCTCAATTTTAACCTCAATAACATAATCACAATGAAACAAGAAACTTGCACAATCACTTGCAGTCTTACATACAAAAGCAAGAATAATTAATCGGCACAAAACAAAGGAAAATAACACATCAAACAAATTTATCCTCAGCTGCTTTGATCATAAACAAACTTAAATAGCAACAGATAACAGCAAAATGTTCAAAGCTCACATATGCTATACACATTTCATTTTGGAGAAAATTGGCATCCAGACCACTCAAACATGTACACAAATTCACATTGAAATGTAAACACAGTATGCTTTTTCCAAAGCGATAAAATGCATGTACAAAATGTTAACTGAAGTGTAAGAAACAAGACATTATTGTCAATTCTGCATCATTTTTTCTCTATGTGTCGGACTGACATCAGACTCCTCATTAGTGCAGCAATGAAAGCACGTCGATATATGAGCAGTGACCTCAGAGACCAGAGCCGTGAAAAGATCAGCTAGATAGTTTTATCATAAGAACCTTTTCTAATTCCTATTAACTCGATGTTCTTTAACTATATTTATACATAAATGCATATTGTAAAGCAGTATGCATTGTTAGAGGATTTTTTTTCTTTCTTTAGTAGCAGTGTTTAAATGTCAAAGCTGCTTTTCCCAGTTTTACCAAAGAGACCGACTGTATGTTGTGTTATTTGTCAGACTTGATTGTACCAAGTCCCTACACATGTTGTAATGCGCTTAGAGCCAAATATTTTTGTTTTTTGTAAGGGATAGGCGCAATATAAATACACTTTATTATTATTATTATTAAATATTTCCAGTGATTGAAAGATTTCCCGATCACACTTACACACAGCACACTTACCACTGCCTAACAATAGTTAAACAGCTGCAGCTCAGAATGAACAAGTCCACAATGCGGCCTACGCTAGACTAAACTACACCAGCTTAGCTTCACACAAAGTTACCTACTTCTGGTGGGCTACACAGAATCATTACCAACACAGCGACAACCACTCTGGGGCAAAATTACAAGAGACAATTACCAGTATGCACAGTTTTGATAAATAAAACACACATGGTTTGTACAGACTCACATTTGGAAGTACAGTGTTTTGATTGACAGCTGAGGGCTGGCTGAGTCACTTCATTTTAACTGTGTGCAAAACAGGACTGAACTCCACTTGTTCGGTCTTGAGTGCTCATAATCATACACAGCATAAAATCTTATATTCACAGGGCAGAAGTAATACAAACTAAACTAAAATAAAAAGACCCTGGCTGCTTATCTCTAAAAAAATTTTAAAAAATGCACAAATCAATTACCAAAGCCTCAATAACAAAATTATTATATCCATATTTTTTTTTAATCAAAAATAGAATACGGCAACTTTCCTGTCTCTGTACCTTTCTGCACAATTCCAGGTTTGTGTTTTTTGTATATAGCTACACTGCAGCTTTTGCTATACTCTAGTAATTGTGATTTAAATGACAAGCAATTTGCATCTACATTCAGCTGTGAAAAATTGACTTTTAGAGCTGAGTACTACATGGTGTCTGATAAGTACAAGCAAACCGCTGTACAAAACATGAGGGCAATCTTGTGTGCTATGAATCCATAAACTGTAAAAACTGGTCCCCAAAAACTGTGAAGTCATAATGATAACAATGGAACGTAAAATGAAGGAGCTAAAGCAAGTAAACAAACATCACAAAAAAGCTTTATCCAACCTAACAAAACAAAAAATATGAATAAAGGATAAACATATTTTGGTCAAGGCTACATTAAAAAGAAAAATTGGGAATGCCCTCCTCAAATACAAATCCAGCTCTTGCTTTAAGCTTCTTGAAAGGAAACCCGTGGGTGGATACATTTTGTCAACAACGGTTACTTCAAGGCAAAAAGCTGCTGTGGGGATCTGTCTGTTGTCAAAAAAATTGATGTCTACATCTTTGAAAATATGTATAAAATCCTGTCAAGTTTCTGCTTGGTCTACGCAAGATATTTAAAATCAAGCAGGCAAACCTTGAGATACTGCTGTGTGTGTGACACCTGCCAAGTACTGCTTGGAAGAAAACAAACATTTGCCAGCTGTGTGGTGCAAATATATATAACACATGGCACAACAATTGCTGTCAGACTATCTGTTGTGAAGGCAGTGTTTTCACAGAACCACCTTGATAATTGATAATCCAATTCAACTTTGTTTCATGAGCACCACCTCATTATTTCCTAACCTCTTCACAAGATGCAATAGAAAACTTTACACCAAAGAGCCGAACAGGTTCGGACTCTTCCTTAAACTGCAAAAACAAGCAGGATTGCATATTTTCCAAACTTGAATCAGCAGTCCAGCTCTGCTTCACATACGCCAGTTAACTATTAATGTACTCTTGTTCTAGTTTGAAACAAAATAATTAGTAAACATTTTGAAAAGAAAAGCAACAAAGCTCAAGCCTCTCATACACAGAAAATGTTCATCTTTTGCTACCTCAGCTATTGAAGGCAAAACTGGTTTTAAAGGTAAGGCTTAGTCTTGTGTAGTGTCGTGCAGTGTGGCAAGAACTGGACTAATCACTTGCCAAACAATACTGCTATGATGTGAGTAATAAGAGCCACAGCCACTCTCAACGATGAAAATGACGTGATGATGAAGACGGCCGAGATGATGACGATGAAACAGCAGAACATGGAGGGCAAGGCAATATGTGAACGTAGAGCATAGCCTAGGAAGAAGGAAGAAGTACAGGGGCTAGACGGTCACTGCCCGCTGATTGTTTAACCGGGCAAGCACAGACTTAAAAGTGGGGCGTTCTTCAGGTTTGAGTTCCCAGGCCTGCTTCATGATGGAGTAGATTTCTGGGGGGCAGCCCTCAGGGGCTTCCATACGGTATCCTCGCTCCACGTGCATTACAACGTCTGTCAGGGGCTGAAAACGAATCACGGTCAGAATGATGCTCAAAAACATATCACAAATAGGGTTAAGCTCATCAAGAGACAGTCGAACACACACACAGAGACAGACACACACACAAACACACACACACACACAAACTCATGCACACACACGCACATAAAGGCAATGACCAACTGACCCTACCAAATTTGAGCATAAACCTGTCACTGGTCACTAAGTCGGCAAAAGACATGGTGATTGCGTCAGGCATTTTCCACTGAGACCAGTGTTTCTTTGACAAAATGAATCCTAGTTCTCAGTAAAACCACTTCCTCTGTCATGCAAAGAGGAACAAAGCAGGTAAAATAATCCATGCAATATTTGCATTACATTTGTATGGAAAACCCTTTCAAACAAAATATCAAGCAGTAGGTTTGACAGTTTTTGTACTTCATTTCCAGTATTTTCAGATCTCAACAGGAAAACTATCTGAAACTACTGGTTAAACCTTCATTTCTGTGATGGCATAAGAATAACAAACTACAACAAAAACAGAAAACAAAAGCAAAGCTATTTCAAGCGTGTCTCCTTTAATCAGTCATACTCTTCATTGGAAAAAAAGAAGAAGTATAAACTCACAATTCTAGGATAAGGAACCCTTCCAAAGGAGTAGATTTCCCATAGTAATATGCCAAAGCTCCACATATCTGACTTGCTGGTGAATTTCTGTAACAAAACAAGAGACATAAAATGCAATAACATTTTGAAAATAAATAAGTCAAATCAAATAGCAAACCTACCTGAAATATACATTAACAGGACAAATTTCCTAAACTGACAGAACAAATCTTTGCTCAGATCATTTATTTTAAGCTGCTGACAAACGTAGAGCCCTCCACCAAACAGAGACAAAGGCGAAGTTATGTTCAGTCGAACCTGTCAAAAACGACCACCAAAGGGCAAACCAAAAGTGTCTGCTATCGAGAGATGGTCGCTAAAAGCAGATTCAACTGTATAGTTTCTTCAAAAAGTTGGCTGGTTATGCAACTTCACACAAAATCACTTACTATCTAAATGAACAACCAGCAAAGTTCATGCTTACATTTTCTCGTAAAGCTTCAGGTGCTGTCCACTTGATGGGGAATTTCATTCCTGTCTGACTAAAATCACCAAACTTTGCCAGACCAAAATCAGATACCTGGAACAAACAGAACAGTCATGGGTTGCAGAACATCCCAACAAAATGGTCAGCCTGACTACAGAATCCTAGGCCTGACCAGTTCAAAGACTTGAACAAGTGCAAAGGAAATTATGTTAAAAACATGGAAGAAGCATGCAGAATAAAATACCAAAGCACGGTTGCAGTCTCAGAAAAAAATATGACATAAAATCTTGAACAGGAGACCCAAGTTTTGAAAAGGTTGGGGAAAGGTAACACTTACAAAGGAAAAGTAACAACAACATTTCACATTGGTCACATTCATGGAATCACTTTTCCTAGGAGAAAGTAACAACATTTCACATTGGTCACATTCATGGAATCACTTTTCCTAACAGATGACCCCTCTTCTTGCTATTCTAGGCTAGCATTACTAAATGAAGTGGGCATTACCTTTGCAGTACAAAGGACACAAAATGCAATGCGCTCTCAAATCACTGACTTCTTGCCCGTACCAAATACCATACATTCAATCGAACTTAAAGCCTGATATTAATTCGGCGATGTCGATGGTCCGAAGTCTACTTAACGAAGCTCCCCGCAGGAAGCTTTGGCACAGAATTTTAGGTAAAAAGACTTCAGGCTCAATTAAGAATGGCTTTAACAACAGAATTAGAGATAACACATTGTTCATGCACATGCAGGACCCACCTTCGCTTTTCCATCGTCATGCACCAGCACATTTCTAGCAGCAAGGTCTCTGTGCACCAAGCTTTTACTTTCCAGGTATTCCATTGCTGCACAGGTGTCACTGAAACATCAAAACACACAGATAATCAGAATACAGAGGGGCTTAGAATTAAGATGTAACTGCTCATTTGAGATACAAGCCCGGAATTTTTGAAAGCATCAAAGAAGTAATCAAGAAATCTTGAGAGCTTTGTTAGATGAACGAAAACAAATCCAAGGGAAACAACTGCATTCAGACCAGCTTCTAGCAGACCATGAGAGTTTTGACTAGCAGAAACTGCAGTCTCACAATGACATTGATCCAAGACAACACAATTATGATCCTTGCATAACCCAGCAAGAAAGGCGTTTGCTATACAGCTAATAGAAATAGTACTTACTGGGCTGCGCTGTTATTATTTACTTGCAGTGAACAAGTTTTGAAACAGCTTTATTTTGTTTAATCCGTGTGACACCGACAACTTCAGGTTAGGCAGAAATTCTATAAAATTTGGTATGCTAACAACAAAAAGTCGCGTAAGGCGAAAATACAATATTTAGTCAAGTAGCTGTCGAACTCACAGAATGAAACTGAACGCAACGCAACGCAGCAAGACCGTATACTCGTAGCATCGTCACTCCACCGCCCGTGGCAAAGGCAGTGCACGTGGAATTGACAAGAAGAGCGGGGTATTCGTTGCGCTGAGAAGGATAGCACGCTTTTCTGTACCTCTCTTCGTTTTACCTTTCTGAGCGTGTTTTTAATCCAAACATATCATATCTATATATTTTTGGAATCAGGAACCGACAAGGAATAAGATGAAAGTGTTTTTAAATTGATTTCGACAATTTAATTTTGATAATAATTTTTATATATTTAATTTTCAGAGCTTGTTTTAATCCGAATATAACATATTTATATGTTTTTGGAATCAGCAAATGATGGAGAATAAGATAAACGTAAATTTGGATCGTTTTATAAATTTTTATTTTTTTTTACAATTTTCAGATTTTTAATGACCAAAGTCATTAATTAATTTTTAAGCCACCAAGCTGAAATGCAATACCGAACCCCGGGCTTCGTTGAAGAGTACTTGACCAACATTTCAACCAATTTGGTTGAAAAATGGGGGCGTGACAGTGCCGCCTCAACTTTCACGAAAAGCCGGATATGACGTCATCAAAGACATTTATCAAAAAAATGAAAAAAACGTTCGGGGATTTCATACCCAGGAACTCTCATGTCAAATTTCATAAAGATCGGTCCAGTAGTTTAGTCTGAATCGCTCTACACACACGTGTACACACACACACACACACACACACACACACACACACACACACACACACACACACACACACGCACGCACATACACCACGACCCTCGTTTCGATTCCCCCTCGATGTTAAAATATTTAGTCAAAACTTGACTAAATATAAAAAGTAATACTAAAGTATGATGTGCTAGCAAAAAGATAAGATTTCTATGCTAGCAATCACATTCTACCAGAGGAATAAGAATATGGAATCGGACTAAGGCACACAACATGCATGTGATGTTCAAAAACACATTAAAGCTTCAACTCACGTTGCAAAGTTGATTTGGTCTTTTTTGGTGATGACACTGCGTCCGCGAGACCTGAGGTACTCTACAAGGTTTCCTTTTCCCATGAACTCTGTCACCAGGTATATCGTCTCTCCCAACACTACACCTATTAGTCGCACCAGGTTGTCATGTCGCAGTGATCTGCATCATATATGCACCAAATTAAAAATAATGCAAACCTTTTTAAGGTTCCTTCTTTGACACAAACACAGACATCACACAGACACAAAAATACACATAATATAGTACAGTGTTTTACAAGATGAGACAATAAGGCTTTTATGTCTTTTCAAAACCAACACTTATTTTTTTCTTCCTCATGTTGTCATGGAACGCTATGTATGCAGGAAGGTTGAATTTTGTTTTTAAAGAAAACATATTTTGTTTTACTCCGACCTTCTTAGCATACAAGCAGGCTGCACATATTTCTCGCACACTCAAGTAAAGACAAACATGACCATGGAGACGAAGTAGATTGTGTACTCACGTCATAACTGAAGCCTCCTGAAGAAAGGACTGCTCCCCTCTGTCCTTGTCCTTCAACTGTTTGATGGCCACAGGTTGACCTTTGTACACCCCTTTGTATACGTCTGCATCACAAAGCAAAACAAGGCGTATGAAACATTTTTTTAATGGGTTGTTGAAGAGTTGCTTTCCCTTGTTTTCTTTGCTTTTCCATAGAAACACTGAGGCAAGCTACATGTGACATGGTAGGCTTGCCTGAGTGTTTCTATAGAAACAAGGGAAAATAACTCTTCCACAACCAATAAAAACTTGACAGAGTTATTTCTGAACAACATTTATTGTGCACCCCCACCTTCCTTCCACGAAGGAGAGAAGTGACACAACATTCACACACTTCAACATGAACACACTGCTCTGTCGTAAATACACATTAATGCTTGAGAAACATGTCATGAAACCCGGAAACAATTTTTGGGTTAACGACACATTCAAGGCGGAATATCAATGAAAAGGTAAAGCCGATACATTACACATTAATCATTTCAACAACAACTAATTTCCGCAAACTATTTTTATGTACCTACTGCAATAAATTCCCTCCCAAACATTTTTGTCGCCACTAACTCACCACCAAAGTCTCCTTTGCCAATGGCCTCTCCGATGTCAAGGTCTTGTCGGTTGATAACCCAGCCACCAGACTTGAACTCCTGGAGACTGACAGTACCGAAGGTGCCTCCTTTCTTTGTCACTGGCCGTGTCAGTCGTGTACATAACCCATCTGCATCTTCCAGGTAATGCTAGTTGGGATAACACAAACACACATGATCATACACCCAGGTAAAATTGTGAGCGTTAAAATGTGCAGACTAATATGTAACTTTGATATATGTCATGCTATATCTTTATATATTACTCTGCATTTATCAACAAAAGAAACAAAATACCTGTACAAAATATGTTTGATCAAAAGAAAATCCTTTTTAGTTTATATATTACATCCACTCCCGCACTCCCACCCAAACTGACATACCGAGGGAAAAACTGTCACATGAAAACTTTTATCAGATAAAGGAATGAGCCATGAGCCAAAAATAAATCTAAGTAATTCTACTCGGACAAAAAAAAAATCAAAGTATCAATGACACAACTTTAAAAGCCCAGGGCCTATACTAGCAAATAAATAAACAAAACAAAAGCAAATAAAAAATAAAAAAATCCCTTTAAAAAAAAAATAATTACAAAATCTCCAAAGTATGAACTTAAAAATTGCAACAATTAAGCACACTTTTCTATTGGCATACAACTCTGCATAAACTCATCATTGCACACAACATGGGATTAGGGAACATAGAGTAAGCATTCCTCACTTTTTCTGCTGTACACAAGTGTATTAAAGCTGAGTTTCACCACAAAGGGTTTTAGCAGCTGGTGGTGTTTCTTTAAACAACCATGCATCTAATAAGAGTAACTGTTGTTCAAACCAAAGCATGCTGACATATATATACAAACAAGCACAAGCAAACTATCTTCAAAATAGTCTCACACAGGCATACTAGCACACCCCTCTGATCAATGCCATCATATTGCTGCACACTTTCTTCTTCTTCATAGTTTGAAATTTAAGAAATTAAATGGTTGGTTTTCACAAAAATGTACATTAATATGCTACTGCCAGTTAAAAAATTAAAAATTTTGTTCTCTTGTTCGGTGTTAACAAAATCAAAAAAACAACTTCATCAAAGTCAATCATGCTTGACTTTGAACAACAACAACAACCACAACCACACCGAATTCAATCATTGAGCAACCACATCAGCTTTCAAGAAACAAAATACTCAAACAGTAAAACTGAAAGATAAGAAAAACACTCCAATATAAATACTATACACACAAGTTTTACATTCTGCCTCTAGGCCCGTACTCCAAATTATGCAAAACATAACACCCAGACAATCAAAAGATTTAAAATTTGATGTTTTAAGCTAAAATCAAACTTGAACTTGCACAAAGGAAAGGGACAAGCAGAGGGGAATACACCAAATGTTGGACAGAAAACCGAGAAGAAAAAACATACAAACAAACAAAAACATCACATAAAAAGAAAGAAAAAGAAGAGAAAAATTTTAAAAGGAAAGTGTAATGTATGTAAATAAATCATAGCAAATGCACCACATATGGGAATACATCAGAATACACAAGCACTGAAACGATGCTTCAACCATCAGCCCAATTTTGGACTTTCAAAAAAGCATACAAGTAGGTTATTAATTGGAATTAAAATACCGCTTCTGACAAAGTACAAGCCGTCAAAATGATGGATGAAAAAAATTATAGATGAAAAAAACACAAAAAAACGCAGAACTCGGAAGCATTTATTTCCTGGTTGTCGGTTGCCCAACCTTCAGCAACAACAATAATACCACCACAAAGGAAACACCTTTTGAAGACGTTGTCTCCCCCCCCCCCCCCCTACCTTATTTTCTCAGATTTGTTGAGGTCTAAAAAGAAGGGTTCCATTGTACCTTATTCAGGGTATCACTACCTATAGGTGTCCATAAAATCCATATAATAGACACCTAATCTTCACTGATACTTACTCTTTGTTTTGATACCTTAATAAAACAAGCAGATAAGACTATCACAATGTGAAGAAGGTGTCCCTGCTAAGTGTTGAGAGCACAGACACAACAGTGCTAAATGTATCAGCTAAAGCCAGTCTTCCTTCACCACATCTACCCACGGTGTGTGCTAATGCCATTCCAACGAGACAAGAGATTCATTTTCATTAACACACAACATGTGTTCACGACATCTACTGAGAAGCTGTATACTACCTGCATCAGTCCACATAGCCACAAGAGCGCAACAAGAAGAAGAACAACAAATACGCTACAACTCCCAAATCCTACTTTCTGCACACAAAACTTTGAACCGAGTGAACAGTAACTCTCTTTTGCATTCTTATTCTTATTCTTATTCATACTTGCCAAAAATTTCTAAAAGTGGGACACCCTCGCCACTGACAATCCTGCAGTAATGAAAATTCTGCATGTTTGATATTAGTGACAGTAAAAGCTGACCCACATGTTATTTGGCAGCCATTTCTACACCCTTTTGTCAGGCATGGGAATTACAAAATAGAAAAAAACTCTGAAAATAGGCCGAGCCCTGTTGAAAAACGAATTTTAGCATTTTAGCCCAATATTTTGATAGTTCTCGCGTAAGCAAATAATGGATAGTGAGACAATAGTGTACATATAATTTAATTTACCTTTTTCTTGCCGCGGACAATCTTTTATTTTCGCTGAAACGTAATTATTTTCCTTTTCGCGGAAATCCGCGATTTCGCGGACAATTCCCATGCCTGTAATTTGTGTCAGCAAATACTCTTGGGTAATGTTGGGTTTGCAGCAGGGGAAAAAAAAACCATCAAGTATATTTTCCTCTATCTTGAGAGAATGCAAGAGTCACTGAGAAAACAGAACTCCAACTAACAGGAGTAAGTGGACCTTTTCAACAGCTCAGATAATCAATGCAATACCATAAAAGCTGAAAGATCCCGACAAAAGCACGGTAAGCTCAACATCGTTACATAAAGAGTTCACTTCTACAAGACAACAAACCCAATGATTCAAAATTAGTTGCGCTGGAACCTGAGCCACCGACAGTTAGGTGAAGAGAGTACAGCAAGTGAACTAACGCAAAAAAAGCGCTGCAGACGGGAAAGCGACATAATCATTGTGGCGAAAACTGTACGCGTGTTTCTTTTACCTTCACCAAATCTTCAAGATTGGCAAACAAAATCTCGTCATCGATTGTGAACCGGTTGCTTTTGTACTTAATGCGGTAGTGCTCGATCCCCGTGTTGAAGCTGACAGACAAAGTGTAGTCACCAGGGTGTCGGATGCTCGGCCGAATCAGGAACAAACCATCTTCAGGAGGTTGAAGAAGTTTTTCTGTTTCCTCCCGCGAAATCTTAACATGCAACCATCTAGAACAGAGAGAGAAATGTTTGGTTTAACACTGGCCACTTGGTGCTTTACCTGAACGAGCTCATCAAGATTCCTAAAGAAGCTTTCCTCGTCTATGGTAAGCTGGTTGTCTCGGTAGAGAATTCGGTAGTGCTCCACCTTGCCACCGTGACAAACACACAGCGTGTAGTCTCCCGGGTAGTTGCTGCTTTCGCGGATGAGAAAAAGGCCGTCTTCCCGAGGCTTGAGGAGCTCTTCGGCCTGTGGTCTCGTGATCTTACCATGAAACCATCTACAACAAAGTTAATGGGGCATACGTTCACTCCTGGCATGCAGTTACACAGGTGATCCAAGCTAGCTAGAGAAAGAAAAGAGAGGGCTAATGTGATGAGAGTATACATCATTCTGTTTTTTTTTTTTAATGATTTCAGTTAGCTAGAGTGACTGTGCCCTTCACACTGAAGAGCACTAAAACAAACCACAAATAAATATATAAACATAGAGACCCCCCCCCCCCCCCCAAAACAAAGAAAGAATGCAACAACCTGCAAAATTTGTTAAAAAACCCACACAATCCAACAATGCTAACTCTTACTTCAATGGCATAGAAAAGGTCTGTTGACCACATCAAGTTACTTCTACATCAGCTTATTTGTATTTTTATTGAAAACTTGACTTTACATTTCCTGCCTCATGGAAAAGAATTACCACTCTCATCCCTTCATTTATTTCCCTCAATGGACTCTAATTATCCTAAAAGTGACTTCATTTCTTTTATTCCCGCTAATTTCAATAGCATATTTAATACTTAGTTAGAAAAATCAACCCAGTATTTGTTTGCATTGTTCATTAAAGTTTAAACACAGGTCAGAGTACACTAACCTTTTTAGAGCAACATCATTAACTCCTTGAAAATCAAACTCAAAGTAAACTACTTCTGCACTAAAAGTTAATAAAATGACTTCCGAAGTTCCTTGCATAATCAGGAGCTTTGATTCTGAAAAATGATTGTGACTGGGTGTCACAGTAACACAGCACACAGGGAGCAAGATAACGCAAGAACCATGATATGTGGCAATGCAAGATTCCTATAATAAACCAGCTCTTCTGCAGACGAGACCACACACACTGGTGCTCTCGCATACTGCAGCATTAAGATGGAGACCTGCAGGGAAAAAGCTACAGGCTACAACACACCTTGGTTAGATAAACTTCACAGCAGGTCTATACACCATGCTCCACAAATCATCCTGGACATACAAGTAGCGTGTAAACAGCACTCTCCATCCACACCGCACACCCGTTCTTCACACATGCATCATGTCGACTGCAGTCGAGACACTGGTCAGTGTTTCAGTTTCACTCATGCAGCGTGTTAACTGCAGTCAAGGAGGCATCATGCAGGATCACAGCATGGACAGAGCGCAATACCTGCACAAGATCAATGAGGGAATCGAAACTGCAATCCCCACCATCCACCTCCATCTGGCCCTCACGACGCATGATGCGATAGTGATCAATACGTCCCTGGATGGCAACCGAGAGGGTGCAGTCGCCCTGGAAGTGAATGCTGTCGCGCACTAAAAACACACCGTCTTCACAGTAACGCAAGAGAGTGTCCGTTTCCTCTCGCGAAATGCTCCCATGGTACCATCTACAGAAGTTAAAAGGAAACAAATTGACTTACCAAATTCATACCTACACTAATAACCCAATATCACAAATATTTCTTTGGGGTATAGACAGGAAAACATTCAATATATTTACACACCAAAAACACAATTGTTGCTTAACTTACAACAAGAAACTACTTTCATATCGTGTGTCATTAAATCTGGTCATAAATACAAGATATCGGCTGCAAATTCTGAACAAACAAGCCTAAACCAAAATGCACGGATGAATAATGAAATGTTCAAATTCAGTCAAACCTGCACAGATGCTGAGAGGTGTAGACTTTTAGCTTTAGAAAGGTTTCATATATTCGTCTTCTGCGTTCATGGGCTGAAACTCCCACGTACACTCGTGGTTTTTTACGTGTATGACCGTTTTTACCCCGCAATTTTAGGCAGCCATACGCCGCTTTCGGAGGAGTTTTATACAATCAGGAAAACCATCAGGATATCCTTCCTTAATCCAGGAATTCCTGATGATAACTTTCATCCATGAAAAGGTGAAAGTGAAAGCAGACCACTCACGGCATTGCATGCAGTGTGACAACCTTTCGCGGCTGGACATAGTTGGCTGGGATCATTCCTTCTCTTCCATCAGTGTTACAAGCTCTGTACCACATTCGGTCCTAGAGGATGAAAATAATGCATATGCACTTCATGTTTCTTATTTCAAAACTCTATGCCCACAAAATAAAAATAAAATCTAACATGTTTAGACTTCATGAGATTCTGTAGCCAAGTATAAATAAATGCTTTCGAAAAAAGAAAAGAAGTGTTGAAAAAAATAGCCAATGTAGTACTAACACAATAAACATTTGAAGTACATTTGTATTCATTCAATTAACAGTTGTAAGGGCTAAAGGATCACCAATTCTAATGAGGGGGGGGGGGGGGGGGGGGGGGTCCTCAGTTTAGCTATTGTTGTAGTTTTGTGGTGGTCAAAAGAACTAGTTTTTGCAGCAATGTCAGCGGTCTCTGCGCTATTCGGATATGAGAATCCTGTTGTTATCGCTTATGAGAAGTGGTAAATTCAACCAAAATTATGAAGGGTAAGTAGACTTTGTAGTGTGCATGTTTTTGTGTACTTATGCTTATTTAACTAATACGGACTGTAGTCTTTGACAGACAACAAAGATGACTAATAAGACTATTTAAAAAAGAACTGCCCAATTCTTAACTATTTTCCACAGTTAGAATAAGTTAGACGCAACATTTTATATATACGTTGGGAGTCGGTGACCTGAATAGCAATTCTGTGATACTGATAGTTACTGAACAGATTAACATTTCATATATATGTATGCTAAGGAATACCCTCCCACATTTAATCTTGTTAATGCACTTGAAAATGCACTCAAAGTGACACCACTGAACCAATGCTGTGCTGACCACAAAAAACCCACTGTGAATACCCAACTGAAATAACTTACAGAGGTGGCACGACGTATGACCAACAAGTCTCCTTTCGAAAATGGCAGGTCCTCTGCTGAGCGGCCTTGAAAATTGTATTGGGCAATCACCTCCGTCCCAGCATGCCATTGGTCGTTAGGCTGAAAATGCAATAACTTTCATTACACAGATGTGCTCAAACACAATAACTTTCATCAAACTGACAGCTGCTGATCCACCAACATAAGGTGAGGGTTGAACATTTCAAGCGTTTACACTAATTAGAAAAATACTTAACCAAGTAATCAACAGAAGCTAGAAACAGTTGAACTATTTCAACTTTAAGTACAGTAAAACCTGCATCTAGCGGACCCTTATTTCGGCAGACACCTTAGCATAACGGACAATTTAAGTGAGGACGGATGTATTTTACTCTCAAAAACACCTTAAAGGAGCGAACACCTCAAAGGCGCGGACGCGGACACCCTTTTTTGGTCCCGATTGGGTTCGTTACTTGTCAACAGCGGACAAACCCTTAAAGCAGACAGCTTTTAGCAGACGCTGGTCCGCCATCTTGGTTCTGCAAATACAATCTCGCTGGCGATGTGAACGCGCGAGAAGCTTATTTTGTAAGCCAATGACAGCACTTGAAAGAAGTTGATTTTTGTATGGTGCACGCTCATTGGTCGATGCCGTGAACTCACAAACATTTCTGGTTTCTACTTTCTGTACTGTGATGCATCTTCGTCTCATTCTTCGTCTTCGTCTCATCATGCCAAAACGAAACAAATTGACTTTAGAAGAGAGAGTCGATGTCATAAAGACCGTTCAAAAAGTTGCTGATGAGCTGAATTGCGGAAAAACTCAAATTTCCAACATAAAAGCTGATCAAACATAAATTCTCAGTCAGTGGGACTCCGGTGCCAGATCGACGGCAAAATGTGTTAAGAGAAGAAAAACAACCTATGATGAGTTGAACGAAGAACTCTTCGAGTGGTTTTCAACAGCTCGATCAAAGAATCTTCCAGTGAATGGCCCATTGCTTCAGATAAGAAACCGATTGCACATCTCTCTCTCTCTCTCTCTCTCTCGCTCGCTCGTTCGTTCTCTCTCTCCTTTTCTTTCTCGAACTCTAAGACGCTGCAACAACAACTTGTGTATTTCTGTGGCAGTAATGAGGATAATGTGATGAACAGCTTCAGCAGATTTGTGTTCTTCAATTTACAGAAGAGACGAACCCTTATAAATCAGGTTCAGTGACACGTCATCAGGGTCTTAATGTATTTGTTGAATTTTATGCGTGACTATAATTTATAACTGTGCAGATACTATTGCTGTTATTTTAACCACTATTGTAAGGGGCTGTGGCCTTAGACAATTAAAGATTTGTTCTTGTTCTTCTTTTCTTTGAACAAAAAAAACAAAAACAAAACTTGAGGGCTTCAAAACTTTGAATTTTAATAATCACTGTGGCAAAACAGAATCAGTGACTGTTGGTTTTTTTCTCCAAAAAAATGTTGGCGCATTCATATTCATAAGAAAGGACACCTTGCTACAAAGGACAGTGGCAAGGCTCCCCAAGTGTCCTTTGCTCGCAGGTTTTACTGTACATGTATTTACATGAACATTTCTTTGGGAAGCTGACTTCAGTTACAAGCAAATTCACTAGCACTCGGGTCAATTATGACACTAATTCACTCCTTCTCAGACAACTGTTGTGCAGTGCAATTGTCAAACAATTCGAACAAATAATACACAAGTGTACATTAACTGTTTAATGATTCAAACTTACTGGCTCCATTGGCATCTTCACAGAGCAAAAGCTGCTCTGAATATGTTCTGGCCTTCAGCAGAAGAGAAGTCTGCTATGCAAACCCTGGTTGAAAGGTCTTCTTCACCCGTTGCCTTTAGGTTTCCAGTCTAGTGAGCCCTGTACGGCTGTGATAACTCACCCTGGAACTGAATCAAAAGAAAAATCCAATCATTCTTCATGCCGAAATGTTTAAAACAAGCATGTACTTTACAATTCTACTACCAATTTAGTTTCCACAATTAATGCATCTGATGATTCTGAGCGAACTTCAGACCTCGTGCTGTATAGTTATGCTTCATAAACTTTCAAAAACACCCCAAAGGAACTTTGTACCAAGCAGATGAACAATAACACATACACATGCTTCACAAAGAATTGACTTTTTCACCCTGTCAAGCTGTTGAATTATCTATGTTACAAAAGAAGTCAACATCCTGCCACTGTCAGAGGTATCTTCCTGGTGCATAGTTTATAACTTCTGTCAAACAATTACACTTAATGATAGCAACAGGGAATTTTTTTCAGCGATGTCCTTTGATCAGGAGTGCTAAATGGAGGGTGTGTGTATCATAATGAAAAGGGGAAGGATGGAGGTGAGGGAGAATATATATATATATATGTGAATAAAATATATATGGGCAGGATGGCGATGTAATTGTAACCAAATTTCTAACTTAGGCGTAATCCCATCTTCCTGTTCAAGAAAATATCAAGTTAAGATGACCACTAGATTTGTCAGAAAGAGCTCTTTCGTTTTATATTGAGAGAAAAAATATTGCGTAAAGCTATATTGAAACGTTAAGTCAATCTGTCGGCTTAAAGCATCAAACTTGAAATAAAAAGTGCTTAATTGTATAGATTCCCAGTCTGCCAGTAAAAATAAAAATGTGTAGAACAGTCGACAGACCTAACCTATTTCTTTCATGCCGACCCTAATCACACATGACTGAGAAAGATTGAATTGGTCGTAGAAATACTATACTATGGAGAGAAATAAAATAATAATAATAATACATAATATTTATATGCGCATGTATACAAAATGAGATTGGTTTTTGACACTGGTCACTATAAGTATAACCATCACTGTTTGTTTATTTTGCCTTGCACATTACGCCATTTGAGCGAAAGCAATCAAGGTAATTACAAGAGTATATTCCTTCAAATTCCTAATGAGGTAACCTGCTGATCACAGACTATGATGAATCAAGTTCTTAATAATATACGTCCATTTAACCTGCAATGTATTTAAACTTCCCCAGACTGTTTTTTTTAACTGTAGATACTCTTATTTCCAGTCTTTTCTGACCTGAAACCAGTAAAAATCTACGTTCAAATTGATAAATTAGTCTATGGTTGCTAAACAAGAAGTATTGCCTTTTTACTGTTTGAATGATGCATGTTCACAAAGCAACAATTAAGCCATAATGAACAATCAAAACAAACACACTTTCAGTTTCAGAACATAAAACATTAAAACAATTGACACTGACACTGACAGTTGACACAGTATAAGTACTAGCACTACAATGAAGTGGAGGGCTTATCATGCAACTCCAACAGAGATTATACATATATATAATAGTAGTGCACACGAAAGCACAAAAAGTGACATACACCTTCCTGCTGCACAAACTTCCTGGTCCGCTTTCCGGCTGCAGTCAAAACATACCATTATCAGTAATCACGATCAACGGTCTATCTTTGCCTTCGCCAATGCAGACACTGTCATTACTGGGAATTATCCGCATCCTAGGTAGGCATGGACGTGTTGGAGACCGCCGACGCCCATAGTACTGTCCAACAGTAACACTACCAACAGTAACCGTTGCAGACGAAGTTTAACACTTACGGGTTACATGCATCTTACTGCAACTGCTGGGTGCAGTGAACAAATATTACTCAAGCATCAGCTACACAAATTACACTACCGCCTGGACAAGTTAGCAGAGCACACATCAAAAGTTACGGGAGAGGCCAAAACGATGAGTTTGCCTCCCAAGAGCGAGAAAACTAACTCAAACAGAACAGAAAAGCCTTTGCCTAACTTTGACTCACCCAACTGTATGCATTTGACATCACGGAATGGAGTACTCCGGAAACCTGAGTGCGAACGGACAACAAGCGGATGACTAAGAAGAATGACGAACAACAGTAAGCAGTCGGAAAATGATGAGGAAAACGATAGCAATCGTCATACCTCTCGTTTCATTCTAGCAGGAAGCCAATTCTGTGATCCATGCTTTGATGATAGCGCCCTCTTCTTCTGGAGGAAGTAAAAATCGGAGACAATCGGCTTTTTCCGGGTCTGTTCGGGACATATTTTAAATGTCGCAATATATGAAGTAGTCAATAAAGCACTTCATTTCAATAAAATAGATTATATATGTATCATTATATTCTTTTGTAATTTCTAAAACTGTGTATATTCCTAATAGTACATTTTCCCATTGACTTGTAGTTATTTTGCGACTATCAAGTAAGTTCGCTTTATGGTAACACATGTGTTGCAAGATGGAAACACTAACAGAAACCAACACGATGGGAGAGACCAGAAGCATTGATACTGCTAAGGAAGCGTCAACAAATCTTGTTGCACTGAATAACACGGTAGTAAAAAGCAGATACGTCTGTAGATTACATATTGTAATCAATTGTTTCATTGAATTTGATCTCTGAACATGTAGTCATGTTGACGTGCAAGCGACTGTCAACAAGGGCAACAGAACTGTGGGCTTCTTGCGGCGGAACTTCCGGGAGTGCACCACCACCGTCAGAGCTGCTACGTACAAGGCCATGGTCAGACCGGTCCTTGACTACGCCTCGCCAGTCTGGGACCCGATCTCTCAGAAAGACGTCACGGAGCTTGAAAAAGTCCAACGCAGAGCAGCCCGTTACGTCCACAACAACTACAGCGATCGGACCCCAGGCTGTGTGACCAGCATGCTGAAGACCCTCCAATGGGAACCACTCGCCGACAGAAGACTCGCCAACCGCCTCACTATGCTCTACAAGATCAACAACGGCATAGTCGACATCAACAAGGCCGAGTTCTACACCTCTGGCGACAGCCGCACCAGAGGAGCCCAGAGACTGTTCCAGGAGAGAGCATCCCATCCTGTTCTCTTCAACTCCTTTTTCCCCCGAACACTGCGTCAGTGGAACAAGCTCGACCCTAAGACCACAGTTGCTCCTTCACTGGAGTCCTTCCAAGCTGGTCTGGGTCGTACCCACGGACTTGCCTCGCTGACACAGTAACCCTGCAGCTCTTCGTGTAAATAGTTTTATACTTTTAACCATCTTCTCGGAGTTATTGGGTCACCCACCACCAGTAACCAATTACTCAGTGCTCCGCCGCTGGACTACAGACGTTCGAATGAACCCAGTCCACATCAAGAAAGAAGAAGAAGAAGAAGAAGGACATGAAGTACGTGTCAGAAGTTCGTCACTGTTCTGAGTTCCGTGTACAAGTCTTGATCTTGATCTTGATCTTGATGGTTATGCTGCTGGGTACCAGAAGACTGGCATAAATGCAGCGGGGGAGAGTGCGGCAGCCTAATGGTGGTGGACGGCTGCTAGCTTGGCTTTAAAGATGCCAATGCTTTTGGAGGTTACAATATTGTCCTCAAGTAGATTCCAGTCTTGTGCCGTCTTCACAAAAAGGAGTTCCTAAACTGATCAGTGCGGCCATGGGGCACTGAATAGGGTCTAGAATTGTTTTTTTGAATACTGTGAGACGATGTTGGATGTGTGATGGTCAGAGTGTCTCACTGGCCTGATTTTACGGCCTTGCTTCTGCTCAGTTAAGAACTGGTGTGATGGTAGTGCCGGTACCAGCCCCTCAACCACCCTATAGAAGAACGTCAGACGAAGTTGTTGACGTCGCTGTTGCAGGGGTTGGAGTCCAGTTTTCTCTAGGAGTCTGGTGACGCTGCCGGGGGTCGACGACCTGAAGTCGCCTGTGATAAACCTCGAGGCTTTGCGTTGTACGCGTTCGATGCAGTCGATGTCTTTCTCAGGTAGGGGTCCCAGACAACCGCCCCATACTCCAGAAGGGGACGCACAAGGGAGAGGTAGGCCTGCTGACGGCAACGAGGCGGGCAGCGTTGGAGGTTGCGGCGGAGAAAGCCAAGGGTGCAGTTTGCTTTTTTAGTGATAGAAGAAATGTGGGGGCTCCATTTCATGTCGTCTGAGAGGAGAATGCCAAGGTAGGGTGTGGATCTAACGTTTTGGAGGATGCTGTTGTCCAGTTGGTAATAGAAGTCAGAGGATTTGTTTATACTGAGGCGTTGAAGCGCATGCCCCAGGTAACCGCCCACTCTTCGAGGTGTCAGGTCTTGTTGCAGGGATTGGTGATCCGTGAAGGAGTTTATTTCCCTATAAAGCAGGCAGTCGTCGGCGAACAAGCGGACGTGGGACGATACGGAGGCTGGCAGGTCGTTAATATGGACAAGGAAGAGTAGTGGGCCGAGCACCGTCCCCTGCGGGACGCCAGAGTCTACTGTCGTTGATTCGGATGAAGTACCCTCGAGTACAACTTTCATGGAGCGCTTAGTGAGGAAGGACGTGAGCCAGTTGAGTAGGGGGCCATTTATGCCATAACAGGAGAGTTTGTGGAGAAGGTGGGGGTGGGGAACAGTGTCGAACGCTTTAGAAAAATCAAGCACAGCGACATCTACTTGTTTTCTTTGGTCGAAGGTGGTCAAGAGGTCGTGGGTTGTGGTGAGAAGTTGGGTTTCACACGAGAATCCAGAACGGAAACCATGGTTTAGATGCGTGAGGATGTTATGCGAGTCGAGATGTGTGAAGATGTGGCGGCATATAATATGTATTCTTTTGAAATTGAATCCTTCGAAAAGTTTGACCCACATCATCGAGACTCACACGCACACATAAGCTTACACACACACACACACACACACACGCTGTCACAATTAAACGTACACAATGTGAGTGACACACACATGCCCTTGATGCTTTTTGTGTGAGTTATTGGATGTATGCAATAAGACTTTTCATTTTCATTGTATTTCATGTCTTTCAGATTGTGAACATGAGAGCCTGTGTAAAAGCTGCAAAAGTTCAAGTGATTCACAAGCTGACCCGTGTGATCCAGAAACTGAAGACAAAAAAGTAAGACTAAGAAAGCCTGGTTCCAGGGATGTCGTTAGGCATCGGACATAGACCGATTAAAAGGCTCAAATGTCCAATTCACTTGGCCGCATAGCGGTCAGATGTCTTGTCGTTTTCAACTGAGCGCGGTCATTGCCCGATAAGAACTCCATTCCTTCGGACAGCGCGTTATTTGATAATTTTCCTTTCATAATAAAAATCTTCAAAAAGTGACCGAGCGCTCTCGCGTACAGGTGCACTGAAGTTGTGCAGTGCAGATCTTGCGTTTTCCGAACCGTTTGCGGTATGAGCTGTTTGCGTACACCCGTCTTCTGACAGCACACTAAAGTTAGGAGTACGGGAGACAACTTCAACTGACCAAGGCTCGCGTATGCTTTAATTTGCTTTCGGTTAGAGTTGAAACGCACGGCACTGAATTATGCCACTGAAAAAAGCTAAAGCCTGCCAAACAAACAAAAAAGCTGAACACGTTTGGCGTTTCAACGGCATCGTGTGCTACATTAGGGCCAAGAAGAACATGGGAAAACACGGTTAGCAATAGCATAATTCCAGAAAATGACAGCGTCAATGATAGTGTCGCCGCTGAAACCTCCACAATCACGGAAAGTAAAGTTTCGTGACTTGAAGATGTATGTGTCGGTACAACAGGACATTCGCACAGACGGTCTTTTAATAAGTTTTAACTATTCATGTTGACCCTGTTTAGTACTAGTTGGTTAGAATTTGACAGCAAAGAGACCATCTATATAGGTAAACTGTTTTGTCGAATATGTCAAGAAAAAGCTCTATCAGGAAATCATGCAGTTTGTGTGCCAATCAAAGTAAGAGTGTTGACGTTTTTTGTTACTTTTTAGTTTGTTTGTTTCTTTTTTGTGTGTGTCCTGTTTGAAACAAAAGTGATAAAACAATATACGCACACAATGTTGGTGCATATATTGATATGTGTGTGTGATCATGATTTTGTGTTTTGAACAAAATTATAATGTCCTATTAAAATGTCTGAAAGTAGTCAAATGTCCTATTGATGCCGAATAGCTCAGGACATTTGTCCTATAGGTATGAATTTGTGGCAATATCCCTGTGGTTCTTCCAGTTTCACTTTATTTTGTCCTTCATTCTGTGTCATGGACCTTTGCATACCATGCTTTCTGGGTTGTGAATGACACAGAGCCTGAAAACAATGCAGGTGCCAGCAAAGTGAGGTCCCTCCAATGAGAGGACACCTAATGAAGAACACCTCGATAGTCCAGACGGTGTGGTAATTTACATACATATGTGAAGCGATTATACATCCTTTATCCTGAATCTGATGCCTTGTTCTTGTCTACAAAGATGCAGGTTTCTTCCTATACAGATTTGGATGTTGTGGGTTAATTGTGCATGACTATTCCATTTACTTTCTACACTGAATCTTTGTTTAACTCATTCGCTGCGCGTCTAAATTTCCCCTGTGTTCCCTGCCAACGCGCGATTTAGAGCCATTTTGAAAAAATTATTAAAAATCAACAGCACAAGATAACCTTACATACCTTATGTTTTTGCAAAGTTTGGAACTTACTCTTTTAGAAAATATATGAAACATTTGAAAGTACATACCTTTTGTTGTCTTCATATCCAGGCAAAATATCCAATTTGAAGCAAAACAAAAAAACTTTCTACGTCATGGGTTCATCATACACAATGTCATGATCGACACTTGCATTGCCCGAATCATCACCCAAATGATCGTCCATTGGCACAAAATCGTCACCAGAATCTAAAATATCATCTCCACTATCATCATCACTGAGGTCAAGATCAGAACCGTACTGAATAACACGTTCTAGCACTCTTTTCAAGTTACTACGTCTCAGCAGAACGATCCGCCATCTTGGAAAAGTCAAAACACGTGGGTCGCACACCGTCAACAAAATTTTTATTAATCTCAACAATTTAAGGGAAGGAACTGTTTACAGTGAATGGTACCACTGTAGACAGATAGAAGTTCATTGCAGGGGTTGTTTCCCTTGGTCAGCAGGACCGTTTACACCGTTAACAATTCGTGATATCCGTCGGAACTCAAGTACCGGCACGCAGCCAACGCTAAACACAGGTGTCGGAATTCCAGTTCCGACACGCAGCGAATGAGTTAAAAGTACGTATGGGTTGTAATTGACCCAAGTTATCCAGACTGCGTTGTCCACATTGGTAGACTGATGAAAGTTATAAGAGAGCGTTACTCATCTTTCAGTTTCACTATGTCAATGAATGTATGTCAACAATTCAGGTAGTATTTATTAGTTATGTGATGGTTTGAAACTAACATTATTTTCTTTATTGTACTTTTAGAGGCACAGAAGAGCAAAAGGAACAGAATTTAAGAAAGGCACAGAGAAGGCTGGATGAAGTCTTTGCCATCAAGGTCAGTATGAAGAAGAAAAGAATGGAAAATAAGAGAGAGAAAGGTAATGAAGTAACTGTCAAAATATTTTGATTTGGAGGGGGGGTTAGGTTTTTGTGTGTGCATGTTCTGTGTTTATTTGTATGTGAGCTGTCATAGTTTCAAAGCATGAGGGCATTCAGCAGTGATGCATATTTGGATTGGGTAAAGCATTAAACTCAGTTCTTTTGCTTGTCTTTACCTGCAAGTGTATGTTAGAGTGCACTTGAATTTGAAAAGACTGGTTAGTTTACAGGAGTTATTTTCTTATTTTTCAGGAGCTGAATATAGACAGAGTCTCAAAGTTTTCACTTCAAAATACCACAAGTTTTGATGAGGCAAGCAAACAGGTATGTATAAGAGAGACAGATGGACAGTGGGTGCACTGGCATGTTTACAAATGTTTGTTATTTGTGCACATGTGCCATATGTTCTCTGTTCACTTTATTGTGATTGACTTCTAATGTAACTTACAATGAAATGTCACTCATAAATTTTTTTTATTACTTGTTTGTACTTTTCTTTTGACATCTTGAAGGCATGATAGCTTTGGTCCGTAATTGGTTAAAAAATATGAAAAATGTATTTTGACAAGGAAATGACAGCGGTTGGTGTATAGCTTAGCAATGTGTCTGGTCCTGGGTTCAAAACCCAGGGAAAATGACAGATACATGTATTGTTCAATGTTTCTTCTTCGGGTCAATTGTGTATACAGGCTCACAAGTACTTTTGCACCCCCCGCGGGTTAGGGGGAGTCCCATATTGGTTGGGACTAGAAAGAATTTACCCGATGCTACCCAGCATGTCGTAAGAGGCGACTAACGGTTCTGTTTCTTCTCTTCTTTTGTCTTATTTCTGCCTTACCAGTCCTTTCACCTATATTTCCTTCCAAGAAAACTCTCCCTACTATTCCCTGCAGTTTTCCAATTCTTTTCTTGTTGTCTTATTTCTACCTGACTGGATCCATCACCTTTATTTCACTTACCAAAAGTCTTCTTTTCCACATCCTTATTTCTCTGCACCCCGCATGTCATATGAGGCGACTAACGGATTCTGTTTCTCCTTTTACCCTTGTTAAGTGGTTCTTGTATAGAATATAGTCAATGTTTGTAAAGATTTTAGTCAAGCAGTATGTAAGAAATATTTAGTCCTTTGTACTGGAAACTTGCATTCTCCCAGTAAGGTCATATATTGTACTACGTTGCAAGCCCCTGGAGCAATTTTTTGATTAGTGCTTTTGTGAACAAGAAACACTTAACAAGTGGCTCTATCCCATCTCCCCCCCTCCCCCCCCCCCCCCCCCCCCCCCCCTTTCCCCTATCCCATCTCCCCCCTTTCCCTCGTCGCGATATAACCTTCGTGGTTGAAAACGACGTTAAACACCAAATAAAGTGATAGAAAGTACTTTTGCCACCTCCATCACATTATTGTGTTATTATGGCATCTGAAAGAACCCACTGTGACTGCCGTTTTGGACATGAGGTTGGTGTGGTAAGGATACACTCCAAAAGTACATCAAAGTGGATTTTTTTTTAAAAAAGGATAAGAAACTTTGGCATAATTAGACTGAAACTAAAAAGTCATGAATATGATGTAAAGGAATATTATAAGCAATTCTAGTACATGCTATTCTCATTTTTTTCTTTTCAGCCCACAGCTACTCTTGAATTTCGCAGCCTGGCTCGACTAGCTGAGCACAAGCTTCTGGCAACAAAGGTGAAGAATTTCCGTGAAGAGCATTCTGACTGGCAGGACCTGGCAGCTTTTCTTTATGCAAAACAAACAGGCCGGCGTTTCAAAACCAAGAAGCAGAAACTAAGAGCAGCCAAGAAAGGAAGCAAATTTCTGCTGGGTGCTAAAACTACTGCTGAGGAAGGAGATCCAAAAGGAGCAGGAAAGGATGAGGTAACAGAGGAACAGAGTCACAGTCTATCTGCTGATGATAGCAATGAAGACGATGATGAAGATGAAAAGGAAAACAGAAGCAGCAGTGCAGATGATAGTGATGAAAATGTAGGTCCTGGTGAGAGTGCAGATGATAGTGATGAAAATGAAGGTCCCGATGAGAAAGAAGAGGTGAACATCAGAAAGAATCACAGAGAAAAAGAGAACACAATTTCTGATAATAATGATCATGACAGTTCTGATGAAGAAAGTAACAATGAAGAGAGAGGAGACGAGGGAAGTGATGAAAGTGAGAGGGAACACAGAATTGATAGAAAAAGTGACGTTCACAAGAGAACAGGCGATAGGGATCAGGGTGAAAAGGGACCGGCTAAACAGGACATACAAGAAGAAAGTGATGAAGAGGGAGATGAACACTTAGAAGCAGATACAGATGAAGATGAAGACAGTGATGAACAGGAAAGGAGCAACACAAGCGCAGAGGAAAAAAGTTTTGAAGAAGAAGATGGTGGTGATGATATGAATAAAGACACAAGTGAAGAAGAGAGTGAAGAGGAAGAAAGCGCCTATATGAAAACGTCTGCAAAAAAACACCTCAAAGAAAACAACAAAAGCGATGAACCTGACAGAACTGCTGTGCTGTTTCAAAAACCCAGGGAGCCCAACGTTGTCAAAGACCCTTTCTTTGTGTGTGATGATGAAGATGATGATGCTAAAGACGCAACATCTGGTCACTGGATTCCAGAAAGTGCGCTGGAGCGTGCCAACAGTGAGTTACTTCGAGGAGGCAAGTTTCGGCGTAGGGGAGGCGAGCGAGAACCAAGGAGCGAGAGACCGTTCACAGCAGAAGATGACAGATGGCTGATTGGGGAGTTTAATGATGATTTCGCCAATGGCTTCAGAGGAAGAAGGGGAGGCGGGTAAGCCACTGCATTTTTAAACTTTCATCCCTGAATTTGTGCAAAGGTAAGTAATTGTGGAATAGACATATTCCGGAAATAACTCTGTCGGGGTTTGTATGGATTGTGAAAGAGTGAACACCCTTGCTTTTAGTGAGACAAACAATCCACATGTGCTTCTTTCATGACATTATAGGCCAGTGTTACACGACACTTGAGATTGCCACAAGTTCTCAAATGTCGTATAGTTGTGTTCTTTTATTCTACGTCGCCCGTCTTCGCAGCAGCAGAAAACAACTCGTCAAATTGAGTTCGAGGATTTATTTAGCATTCCATACATACAACTGCACATCGTAGCAGAACTCAAATAGAAGCTTTTTTACATACAAATCGCGCTGGCATATATAGTAAATACTCAATCTCAAGAATATTCCAGACCGAACATGATACAACTACATTATACGAGCCGTGCATGGACTAAACTAGCGACATTCTCTATGACGTACATCAAAAGCGCCGACGCACTTAATCCGAACGAACGCCACGAACTCACGACTAAAAAAGCGTGGTAAACAACTTGTTTTGACAGGACTAGAAAGTTCACCTGCATTCTCGTCCAAGCATAAATATTGTGTTTACAAAATATAATACATGTATCGGTACTTTCCCACAAAGTACAAATAAGTCAACTACATGCAACACACAAAACTGAACCAAAGCTCAGC
Organism: Littorina saxatilis; assembly: GCF_037325665.1. Taxonomy (NCBI): domain Eukaryota; kingdom Metazoa; phylum Mollusca; class Gastropoda; order Littorinimorpha; family Littorinidae; genus Littorina; species Littorina saxatilis. The sequence continues at coordinate 82,205,238 of NC_090245.1, forward strand.
AACGGTAGCGTTTCCTAACAGCCAGTCATTGGGACAGTAGGGGTGACCACCCCCAACCAGGCGCGTTCACAGGTGGCGGATAGTGAGATGGCCTTCAGATATGGAGGTTAGCTGCGAAATAAGCCAGGCTTGCCAGGACGAATAAGCAGTCGCGGACCAACTGGCGGTGCTTCCAACAGGATGGGGCGGGGTAACAGGTGGCACTGTTACACTCAAGAAATACCCCAGGTCTCCAATGACGGGAGCATCATGCGACCAAGAGCCGCATCTTAAGTTCTAGCCCTGGGGAAGGTCACCTCAGATAAACAAACCAGCCAGCTATGGCCAAATAGCCGGGTAGACTGGACTCGACAGCCCTGTAAAGCCACCAGTCTAGGAGAAGGACCACTCCGATATAAAAACACGCTGAAGCCGGATGAGCTGGGCCATGTATGGCGCATAACGACAGCTCAACGCATCAAGGCTCATATGACAGATTGGTGAAGGGGGTGTGTCGGAAATACGTGGACAGGAGCATGATTGTGTGGATTGTCTGTCTCACTAAAAGCAAAGGTTTTCACTCTTTCGTACCGCATAGAAACCTGACAGAATTAATGTCTATTCCACAATCACTTACCATTGTACAAATTCAGGGATGGCAGTTCTCATCAGAAAATCAGGTTCCTGGTTTGAGAAATTAATTCCTATCAAATTCCTTGATTTTGAAAATTCTGTACTTTTATCCCTGCAAATCTGTTCATTCAATCTGTAAAATGTGAATGTAGCTGAATGTTTTCACAATCAAACCTCTGTTTTACAACAGTAAAAAATAATTAATTCCATGTTACTTTAAAGAACCTTCTTTCTTGTGTAAACAATCATGTAAACCAACACAGATCTGTCCAAGTTTTTACCCAGGAGAAGATCATCCTTCCACTGGGACACATACCAAAAATGAATTGCCTGGCTGCTTTTTGTGCAGAGCTGAATAATTTATTTTGAAAATTAACATACATGGTAGTTCTGACATTAAATTAATTATGCAACAAGTTCCTCCTCTTTATATCAGCTGGGCTGTTGAATGTTTGGAATGTTTCCAAGTCAAATAATAATATGCTCTCATCCCATGTAAAAGTCAGGGGAGATCTATGGTGATTTGCAAGATGGTCCACAGGGAAGGAGTGTATCTTTGAGCACAGTAGTGTGTGTGTGTAATGACTCCTATTATATTTTTCTGTACACAACCATTGCAAAATCCTGAAATAAATCTCTCAGTTTGAAGCTGTGGCAAACATATGCAGCCAGAGGTATGCCTGTATTGCTGCATGTTTCATGGACAAAATAATAATAAATAATAATAAAAGGGGTTCGTCTTTGATGTATAATTGGAAACACCACACACACACACACACACACACACACACACACACACACATATATTGTTTCATGTTTGTTTTTCTTCTTCATCTATTGTTTATTGAATGGTTTGATGTCCATTAAAGCAAGTTACCCAGGACATCAGCTAATAATTAATAAAGCAAAAGACGGCAGCAAAAGAGTTAATAATTGTTTTCTACAAGATACTTTTTTTGACCAGATTTTCAAGAGGGAGGGGAGACTCTAGGAGAGGAAAAGAGGGCAGCTTCAGAGACCGAGGCAATAGCAGTTATCGAGGTCGTGGTGATCGTGGGCGTGGAAGCAGCTGGAGAGGTCAGGGCAGAGATTCTGACTCCAGAGGTCGGGGAAGAGATTCCGACTCCTTCCGAGGTCGAGGAAGAGATTCTGGCTCCTTCAGAGGTCGAGGAAGAGATTCCGACTCATCCAGAGGTCGAGGAAGAGATTCTGACTCCTTCAGAGGTCGAGGAAGAGATTCCGGCTCCTTCAGAGGTCGAGGAACAGATTCCGACTCTTTCAGAGGTCGGGGTCTGTCCAGAGGAGGTCGTGGAGATAGCAGAAGGGATCAAGGTCATAGTGGTAAGTCATCATTTGGTGATGGGGCTTTGAGAGTTAGGAGTTGAGGTCCAACGGAGAGAACAGGTTTGTTTTGCAGATAAAGAAAGAATAGAAACCAAAATATCAGCAGCGACAATTTAAATACTTCTGTTGTTCCCTTTTTTTGTTGGATGGTTTTTTTCCAGCTTGAAAAGGCATTTTATGGGTTTTGAGCTGTACTGTATTTCACTGTGAGCAGATTTTACTTAAAAAAAAAAGAATACAACTAAGTCCTTTTTCTATTGAATGAGCAACAAAAAAAGAGAGGAAATTGCAATGATAGAAGACCTATTTCTTCTACTTTTCTTAAATCTTCTATTTTTTTCAGTTTATGACCTTTTGTTTCATAACGGGTACAGTGACTTGTCTAATCATTACGGAGAAAATGGTACTTTGACATGGACAGTAGAGATCAAATAACCAAAGGGAAGTAAGCGCACTAAATGCATACGACATGTGTAATGGAGAGTTGTACGGAACCAATCTCCTGGCACCTGAGAGAATAACGAGCATTGAAAAACAATGAAATGAACAAGCGACTTTCATCCTCTTTAATCCTTTCATGAGGATGAAAGTCGCTTGTTCATTTTAATGCTTGTCATTCTCTCAGGTGCCAGGAGATTGGTTCCGTATAACTCTTGCTTACTCCATTACACATGTCGTATGCATTTAGAGCGCTTACTTCCCTTTGGTTATTTGATTTCTAAACAGCGCTCTGCCTCATTTCGTTTAAGATTCTATGGACAGTCGAGATAAAGCAGCAACTAAATATGACATTTATTTTGTTTCTTTATGTGTTTGCAGGCACGAAGAAGACAGAAAACCAGTGTGACTTCTCACATCCATCGTGGGAGGCAAAACGTAAACGCAAGGAGATGGAAAAGATGGCATCATTTTCTGGGAAAAAAATTAAATTTGATGACTAAAGAGTCAGAGCAGATTGGGATTGGTTGGGGGTAGCGTATACAAATCCAATTGTTGAAGGGAGTTACATTTATTGTACATGTACAGTTGCAAGACTGTTTTTCTGAAGGAATTTGAACCAATTTTCCATCCTATTTTAGGTATAAAAGAACACAGAAATGTATAATCCTTGATTGAAGTCAAGCATAGAATTTGAAAAGAAGTGTAAAAAACACATCTGGTAAATTGTAGCTGCGTTTTTTCCACTGATGACATGTGCCTGCGGGAGTGTGTGTGTGTGTGTTGAGAATGTGCACATGTGTGTACATCAGGGCTCCCCACAGATGCTCTTTACTAGAGGTCCCAGGATCCCCAACTTTGATGTATAGAGGGTCCTTTGACCCCCTCGGTTGAACTTAAGAGGGTCCAGAGACCAGGAGGTTCATATTCTTGTTTTCAGAGGGCTCATTCCTCGCTGACGGATGATCCATAAAATGCTTATGTTGATGTTTTGGAAGTTCTCTGGACTCTTCACAAATAAACTATTGTCATGTTAGTTGGATTAGGTCGATACATTCGCGTTGAAACAGATTTGCCTAACATTTTCTTTAAACAGTACCGATGAAATGCATAAGTGAAATTTGGTGAGCGGGTCCCAGAACCAGCCATTTTCAGATTTAGTGTGTCGCGGTAACCCCGGTTCCATGAATTTGTAGGACGTTTTATCATTTGGTTTCTAGTACATTCAGGAGACAGTGCAGTTTGGGGAGCCCTGGTACACATGAAGTGATATACATGCATCCATGCTGGCAGATGCAAAGGTTGACTCTTCCAGCTGATTCAGAAAACAAGCAATTTTTCAATGACAAAAACAGTAACATCTAAGTAAACCACACACACACACACACACATAGCCAGAGGTTTGCTGAAATGAAATAGGTCTATGCTAAGGCATTTGAGTTTTAAATTAAAAAAATATGAATGTCTGATCTTGTACAAATCCTGCTACCCGTCAACAGTTCCATCCACCTCACCCCGTCTATTACAGAAACAGGGGGAGGGAGGGGGGGGGGGGGGGGGGGGATGGATTTGTGGTGGGAACCAGAACTGCCGGTTAGAAAACACGTGGAGGAAAAATATGTGGAACTTTACACATGCCTGGCTTGCTTTGAAAGACTGATCAGCTCACAGAACCCAGGTACACCATAACCCAGCTGCAGCCACTCAACTTTGCAAAACATGTTTCACCATTTCTGATTATTTTTCCTGCAGAGATGGCGACAGACTCCCAGTCACTCAGCTCAGCTTGGGGAAAAACCGAGAAGCGATTAGATATCTTTGTTTAAAATACGTGACGTAATGATAAATTTGACACTTTTCTTAATTCTTGTGAAAGCGGAGACTAATAATGGCAGCCACCGTGTGCAATGTTCCAAACCCTACCACAAGTCGGGAATAACACATAAATTCGCATGCACATACTTATCCGAACGACATAGAATTACAAATATGAACATACATTATCACATACACATTCATGCATCTGCCTGCAGGCATATACTGCAATGCATTTCCAAAAATATGATGAAATTAGTTTTTCCTCCGATAAGAGAAAAATATTTCTTATATCCGGAGTCTCCTGATAAGAAAAACCTCAGATACAAGAAAGCAAAAATAATATCCCCTGGACTTTCTGATAAGCGAGTTCCACTGTACACAACACACACACACACACACACACACACACACATATATTCACAGAGGCTTGCTTAAAAAAATTACATCCCATCCATTAAGAAATGGGTGGCCGAGTGGTAACGCACTTGCGCTCGGAAGCGAGAGATTGCGAGTTCGACCCTGGGTCAGGGCGTTAGCAATTTTCTCCCCCCTTTCCTAACCTAGGTGATGGGTTTAAGTGCTAGTCTTTCGGATGAGACGAAAAACCGAGGTCCCTTCGTGTACATTACATTGGGGTGTGCACATTAAAGATCCCACGATTGACAAAAGGGTCTTTCCTGGCAAAATTGTATAGGCATAGATAAAAATGTCCACCAAAATACCTGTGTGACTTGGAATAATAGGCCGTGAAAAGTAGGATATGCGCCGAAATGGCTGCGATCTGCTGGTCGATGTGAATGCGTGATGTATTGTGTAAAAAAATTCCATCTCACACGGCATAAATAAATCCCTGCGCTTTGAATATGTGCGCGATATAAATTGCATAAAATAAAATAAAAATTAAAAAAAAAAAAAATCCCTGCGCTTAGAACTGTACCCACGGAATACGCGCGATATAAGCCTCATATTGATTGATTGATTCTTCTTCTTCTTCTTCTTCGTACGACGGTTGTGTCAGACTCGGAATCTGGAGGATGCCATGAACATGGACGTTCTTTCCAGGTCCTTATTGATTGATTGATTTAGTTCTTTTCCAGTACTCTTTTATTGGATATTTTGTAAGGTCCAATTTCTCACAAGTTCTGCTCCTTGCATCATGCATGCCACTTAACATCCATCAAGGCCTTGATTCAAGCAGTTAGCACTTCTCAAAACCACATTCTGTGTACATTTACTAAAGATACTAAAGTGATTTTTCTTCAGCTTCATATGCAGTAGAGATCCCCATCCCTTGTATCTGAGTTGCTTTGTTGCTGCATCAAACATGAACCCAAGCACTTCACATTTTTTTTTTTAAACAGTTTTTTTTTATTCAGTTGCATAAATACAAAGCCGTAATTGAAAGTTGTAATTAAGGGAGCACAACAAGATAAACTTATAAATGTGCTTCACATGAACAGCTTTTGAATTGTAAACAACTTTCCCATTCATTAGGCCAAATAAAAATATATGTTGGTTAAGGGTAACCCGACAGACCCTACTTTTTCCCGCCGACCCTAAAACTTGTTTTTCATTTTAAAACAAAAACCCAACTTTTGGCACATTTATGCGAACCATACCGAGACTAAGGGAAGTAACCTCCTTTTAAATCGACAAAATTTATGCAAGGGAAAAAAAGCCGATCTATCTTTTTTGGTCACTTTACCAAGATATATTTTTATTTGGCCTTATGAAAGTTTATAGTACAAGTTTATTGTAATTGAATTCAACGGAACCAACCCATTGAACAACAGGGTAAGTCTGATATAATGCGAACACGACATACGAAAAACATCTCGGATGTTGCGACGGTCATATTCTTGATCACCATGCTAGAATTCACAACTGTGTTTACTTTTACTTTCGAAATCGTTCAAGGGAACTAACTCTGGACCAAGCGTCCACTTGACGATGTGGCGAACGGCAACAAACATGGCGACTCGCTGTCTGTAATATAAGACCAAGAAACAAACTCATGCAACCTGAGCGCAGTTGACAGCAAATGCCATTTTTACGCTGTCTGGAGGTACGAACACAGGGTAGGTACGATATAGCTAATCACGCATGTAATCTCTACTGCTTGTATAGATCTTCAAGCAAGTACTTTTCTGTGTCGCACTGAAATATTTTCAAAAGCTTGTATGAGTTTCGAAGTGGTCTAAAGACCAGTCTATCGAAATATCTTCTACGTTCCACCATCATTATTTTTTTAATGGTATTGACGAATAACTAGGGGGGGTTCCGACGGTACTCGGGAGCTGCCCGGATGATCATGCAGCTGTATTGGCCAGGGGAAGGGGGGGGGGGGGGGGGACACTGGATTGATCATGTAGAAGAGTAAAGAAAAACACTTCACATGTCGGATCACACACCTCTATCTGAAGTATATTCCACCGAGGTTACCTGAAATCACCTCAGTTTTAGGAAAGTTTGGATGACTACACTGATATAGTGATACAGATAAATGCAGTCCTTGAGAAAGATGATCGAAGGAGAATATGTTCTGCTCTTTTAACTTTTTAAGTCTGTTTTACAACTAATTAATGTGGAAGCAGAACTTTACATTTCCTTGTGGGGAAAGGGGGAGGGGGGAGAGGGGTGGGGGGCTGGCTAATTACGTTTGTGATGAGTAGGGGCCTAAACTAAAACTGAATGGAAGAATTACAGAAATGATTATTAAACATCCGCAAAGTTTTGAACGCAATTTAAATTAACAATTTTACCAATACTTGCATTTGCCTGGATATTTATATATATAAACAGTAATATGTATTTTCATACAGATGCCGGGTGCACAAAAGGTTTCAGGGCCATACGTGCACATAAGTAAGCCATTCATGCAGACAGTCAACTAGGGACCTGCATGAACTTTTAATAGCCAGCCAAGATTTTGTTTTTATTCTAATTTCTCCATGATGAAATTAATGCTACGTATGTCTTTAAATTTTAAGTGTGTTGATGCCCTGTATGTAATAATAATAATAATAATAATAAAGATAGCTTATATAGCGCCGCTTCACAAATTTAACTATGCTCTTAGCGCTGTACATCAGATAACAATTTCAATAATATAAATACAAAGATATTATAATAATACACATTTACAAATATCACTCACGTGCATACATCCTCGTGCACACCACGCGCATACACACTCCCACTCATTAACAAGTGCTTCCATCCCCCTGCCACTGAGATGTTCATATACCCCCCTGGACAAGCTCACACCATGTCCGTCTCCTCTCTGGACTGTACATACACTCAGCAAGAAAAAGAAAGACTAAATGCAAATTTCATACAGAACCCTATAGCTCAATCAAAGCTGAAGCAACTATACAAAAAAACAAAAAAGACACATTCAAACAACAAATCTAACTTCACCTCTAACAGTCTATAAAGATGGCAAGGACAATTTACAAGGATTCGCAAAAAAAGGTGCGTTTTAAGGGAACTGCGGAAAGAGTCCTTAGAAGCAGAATGGCGAACGGAGGAAGGGAGAGAATTCCAGACAATGGCAGCCGCAGAAGCAAACGAGCGATTTCCAAAAGAAGGCAAGCTTCGCTCGAGAGTTTCCAGTTTGCGACTGTCAGCGCGTGAGCGGAGGTTGTAGTCAGAGGGATTGTCATATGTGACGAGCAGTTCCTTGAGGTATTTAGTGTGATTTACTGATTGTGTGACACTCACAGACAGCAATTAAAGCCTAGGCTGTTACCAGGTAAAATGTGAAATGGTAATTGGTATCCTCCCCAGTATGTAAAAAAAAAAAAAAAAAGGAAAGAAAAAAAGTCATCTGATTGACAACCAGGCAGAGGTTTATGTTTCAGATAATCAGTGCAATTTTTTAATCACCACTTCATGCCAAGCAGACTGGCTTTGCCAACATTATTTAGTGGTAAGAAATGGTTAAACGCTCAGTCATGGGCACTATGAGTCAGGTCAGGCTGGTTGGTTTGGTCTGGAAGCGTTTGAGTCAACACTGAACAAAGGGTCTTCAAGTGGGTCTGTTTGTCACCAGTCAGTAAGTAATTACTTGTATCATTAATGGAGCCAATATAATAGTGCAGAACAGTCCTTATGTGGTATGTACCAACTTGTGTGAGCGCGCGCTCTTCAGTTTGGTTTTGCATTGTCTTCATTCCTCTTCTCAGGTATAATTAGTTCTATATATGTAATTAGTTATTAGCCAGAGAAAGAGAAATAGAAAGGGTGGCTTTAGTCTTTGAACAAGCTTAGTGCAACAAAAAGTCAGGACATGTGAATGCATCATTTACATAACATTTTTCTACGTGTAATTAGTTATTATTTAGCCAGAGAAAGAGAAATAGAAAGGGTGGCTTTAGTCTTTGAACAAGCTTAGTCAAGTTAGTGCAACAAAAAGTCAGGACATGTGAATGCATCATTTACAAATTACATTACATTTTTCTACGTGTAATTAGTTATTTGCCAGAAAAAGAGAAATAGAAAGGGTGGCTTTAGTCTTTGAACAAGCTTAGTGCAACAAAAAGTCAGTACATGTGAATGCATCATTTACAAATTACATTACATTTTTCTACGTGTAATTAGTTATTTGCCAGAAAAAGAGAAATAGAAAGGGTGGCTTTAGTCTTTGAACAAGCTTAGTGCAACAAAAAGTCAGGACATGTGAATGCATCATTTACATTACATTTGAAATCAAACGAGTGTGCATTATCTGTTAGAGAATTGCCATTTAACAAGTACATACAGAAAAATGGTTTTGTATGAAGATAGGAACGCAAATGGTTCAACTATATTTAGACTTCCTTGAGTAATTAAAGAACAGAGGTTACTGCGAGAAAAACTGCTGGCAGTTTTTATTTTTGTTCTGTAAAACGGGCGTAATGCACCTTTTTCCTCCAGTCTCAGGACTTCACAATACTGTAATGATTTAAGTTGTTTGAAAACTTGTTCAAAACAAAACAAATGATATGATTTTGAATGCACATGTGTATTACTGCATGTATGTACACACACACACACACACACTTACACACACACTCACACACACACACACACACACACACACACACACACACATGCACACATGCATTGCACACACACTCACACACACACTTACACACACACTCACACTTATACTGTCTGAGAAAAGTTACTGATACTAAGCAGCAACCAGTGAAATTTTTTTAAACGGGACCACTGAAACAGCGCCCCTGGCTTTGTTTGTCAAATGAAAGGTATTTGGTGTGGAGTTAACTCGGTATGTCTCCAGTACACAAGCACAGCCACAGGTCCTTTCCACAACAGTTCTATAGAGGGTTCCCAAAACAGTAATAAATTATGACTCCTGAGCTTGTGTACTAGTGGGCGTATGCAGCACTGCCAGTCAGGGGTCAGTGCCTGCAATTGCCTTGCTCATTTTGCGATCAAGCTTAGAGATCTCTCTTTGAATTGGGCAGGATCTATGAGCCCTGCATGCTTCTGAGTGCTCGGGGGTGATCATTGATTTCCAAAGGTGCAATGGGTATATTGATTATCACATTGACAAGCAAACACCCAGCTATCAATCTTTGCTGAGAGGGTAAACTCGGGTTAAAGGTAGGGGTGGATTTAGGTGTGTATTATGTGACTGGGGGATGTGTTTGGTTTGTGCTGGTGTGGGTTCGAGAATTTATGGACTAGCTTTTTATTCTGTGACATTTTGGTGCTGGACTGTACACGTGCGTGGTTTAATGTAGCGTAGGAGTGGTGGTGGTGTGAACAGTCCTACCTGTGATGAAAGGACACCCTTGGGATCATTCATTGAAAATGCATGACCCTAAATTGCACGGCCTGTCATAACAGGTATAATTGACGATCAAAAACAAAGGTGCATGCAGCAGGTGTCTTTTCATAAGAGGTGTCCTCTTATCAGAGGGGCTTCACATTGCACTGGTTCCACTGTGTGTGTGTGTGTGTGTGTGTGTGTGTGTGTGTGTGTGTGTGTGTGTGTGTGTGTGTGTGTGTGTGTGTGTGTGTGTGTGTGTGACAGTCTATACCTGCCTGTCTGTCTGTCTATCGGTCCAGATGTCTGTCTTGGTGCATTTTCTTTCCGTGTGTTCATGTTCCTATGAATTACATGTAACACACGTATGTGTTTTTGTGAGCTTTAAGCTTTAAACATAGACCAGGCTAGTCTGTTACTAGAGTAGAAAACGCTTAAGGCTATATAGATAAGAGTTGAAGTATGAGATAATTAAGTCCTTTTCTGAACAATAACTAAACAAAACATCAAGGAGTTTAGGGAGACCCCCCCAAGGCACCTCATAAATCCAAATCAAAGGTAAACAGGCCAGCTTTCATGGATAATCTAGCTCACACCTTTAGTTGGGGAGACTTGTAAGCTTTACCTCTTAGTATTCAATTATTCTTGCTAACGGTTTGCAACCAACCTTCTGTGCAGAAGGGTTTAGTTAGATAGGCATGTTGTGTTTTGTTTTGGGACAGCTCATTGACTTAGAGGAGCTAAATAGCACATTAGTAGTAACTGTACATAATGACTAAATGTTTTTTCTCTCTGGTACCATTATACAGACTTAACGTTTCATGGGGGTAAGGAATGTGAATCACCTATGGTGTTGTGGGTTTGGTAATTTTATTTTTGAATAACACCAAATTATCTTTGTGAAAGGAATTACACGTCAGCAGTTGGGGTGACTTTTTCCAATTGTCTTCCATTTTTATTTTGAAGAAAGTGTTGATAATGAAGTTTTTGTGAAATAACTTTTTATACAGTGCATAAAGTTTTTCTTGTCAATGTCATTGCTTGAGAGCTCTGAAATTATGTTGTGTGCTCAATAAAACAGCTGGTCAGAGAAGTAGATCAAATATTGAGGGCTTGCTTTTGAAAGACCTGAAAACTAAAAATGGAGATCTAACAGATTTGCACATTTTCATTGTGACATATCATCGCTGTCGTGCGCTAACCGTGTAACTGACAAAATATGACAAAAATGTTTTTTCATCTCAAACCCTAATCACAGACTTCACACATGTCTTCTATAAATATCTTGTGTCTGCGACCAATGGAAATGCTCTAATTTGTCACATGTTGTACACGCATTTACCGGAAATCCTGTTTTCTCGGACACGCTAACCGTGTATGTGCAGTGAGAGTTCGTTAGGAATGCCACTTACACGGTTAGGCGCTCTCTCGCTTGACATATATGTGCCACTTACACGGTTAGCTCTCTCTCTACCCGTGTAACTTCAGTCAGATTTTCTGTCGTCAAGCGTGTAACTGAAATAATACGAACATTTTAGATAGTTTGCATTTTTTTATTATATCACATGTTTACACATAGGTAAAGCATAAGAAACAAGTTCATGTCAAATGTGGGATGACGTTGCAGCCGTCGACAACGCGTTTTTTGAGGCTCCTGTAAAATCACTGATTCTGCAGTTGCACGCGGTTAGCGCACGACAGCGACGATATGCTTTGTTGTAATGCTTTGTGTGGTCGTTTTATTGAGTCACTTGAGAAAAAGTGACTCTATGTAATCGGTCAGTGTTAGTCTGTCCGGCCGGCCGTCCGGCCGGCCGGCCGTCCGTAGACACCACCTTAACGTTGGACTTTTCTCGGAAACTATCAAAGCGATCGGGCTCATATTTTGTTTAGTCGTGACCTCCAATGACCTCTACACTTTAACGATGGTTTCGTTGACCTTTGACCTTTTTCAAGGTCACAGGTCAGCGTCAAAGGAAAAATTAGACATTTTATATCTTTGACAAAGTTCATCGGATGTGATTGAAACTTTGTAGGATTATTCTTTACATCAAAGTATTTACATCTGTAGCCTTTTACGAACGTTATCAGAAAAACAAGGGAGATAACTAGCCTTTTCTGTTCGGCAACACACAACTTAACGTTGGGCTTTTCTCGGAAACTATAAAAGTGACCGGGCTCAAATTTTATGTGAACGTGACTCATTGTGTTGTGAATAGCAATTTCTTCCTGTCCATCTGATGCCTCATATAATATTCAGAACTGCGAAAGTGACTCGATCGAGCGTTTGCTCTTCTTGTGTTTGTTTGTTCTTACTTGTTTCTCAGTCATCTGGACATATTTGTATGTGACCTAAGCATGACGCTTGAGCTTTTACTAGTAAAACTTTTAGAGTGATTTTTATTTAAAAAACTTATAATTTACTGTTTTCGATTTTCAGACCACATCAAGTTAAAAAAAAACATTAGCAGGTGCATTGAAGAATGAATGGTAGAGAAGATATAAAGCTCTGGCACTCTAGGACAGTGTCCATCCACTCAGCTTTATTTCTCAGCATCTGACACGTACAACAGCGAGCTGTCGTCATCATCCAGCAAGATGGCGCAGTCTGCGGATAATGAGAAAACGCCTGACCGGTCAGTGGCAGTGCCGACTGGGTAAGCAGGCATGCAACGTCTCATTCTGCATGGCCTGCCTCTTTGATTCTTTTTGTTGTTGTATTTGTTTGTCTGTAATTTGTTTGTTTTTGAGAAATAGTACATCTATTTTGATTTGTTTGATTACGGGGGAGTTGATCTTGTTTCATTAAATTCTAAAATTGTTGTTTGCATGAATTAAACTTTGAAATATGGAGAGAAAATTGTGTTGGTTGCACCACATTAGAAGCCCTGCATTTTTCGTATGTTTTTGTTCTAACCCTTAACGTTGATTTGGTTAGTTTCTTCTACCTTTTCCGCACACACAGAAAGGAAGGGGTGGTTAGAGCCTTGCCCTTGGCTCACACTTGGTCACATTTAATGAACTCACAGTAATTTGTGATTTTTACAAAATCTCAATGTACTATCATTTCCACCTACTGAAAGTAGTTAAAAACTAAAAGGTCAGACAAAAGAACAAAAAATATAATAAATTTGTGTACAAAATTCTGAAGAGGTAGATCGTCCGGACAGGATTTATTGAATCTGTTATCTCTTACTTCTGCCAGCATTATTTGGTCACACTTGCTTTATAAGTGATTACATTTGCAGACAGGTAGTTGGTATAGGGAATTAGACAAGACTAATTATGCACGAGGAAAAAGAAAGAGTAACGAGCTCAAAGTGAAGTTAGTTGAGAAATGGAGACAAAATAACAACAGATTGGATGTTCATTAGGTCAAACATTTTATCATAATATTCCTCAACAAGTTTCATTTGTGTTCTTGGTGATTTGACAGGACACGGCTGAACAACCTGTTCCAGCTGATAGACAAGTCGCTGTGTCGCATGGGGAAGAAGACAATGTCAGAAGATCTGCAGCATGTGCGATATGCCTCCTCCAAGCTGCTGCAGCTCCTCTCTGCGCAAGGTATGTAAACAATCATATTTTTTCTACTCCTGCCGGTGAAATTTTGGGTAGCCTGATAACTACTAGAAAGGGAGGTGCCAACTCTTGCTTTAGCGCTTCCGTGCAAAGAAAATATGCTGACTTTAAAAAGGAATCGATAGTTCTTGATAGTGGAAGGTGTTGGGGAAGAAATATAATCTCAGCCTGCTAAGGATGCTGGGCTGACCTCAGGTTTAGATTCTTGTGCACCATCTTTTATTGATCAGTAATTCATTGTACGCCATGTACAGTGTATTGAATTTCCCGTTGATGTGAATTTTTTCTTTTTCCTTTAGATGTGCTCATTTCACATTTGACTTTGTATTTTTTGTGTGACTACAATTATTGACTGTTTGTGTAATCATGTCTGCTACTTATAGTTTAGGGGTGACATTTTCTAACTTTTAAGTGCACATTGGTAGTCTTGGATCTTTCCTCTGCAGAAATTGTAGCCTTTGACTGGTTTAGAAAATGCAACACATTGAATCAGTGAGTTTGAGTGAAATAGGAGAGCATAGGAAAAGGGAGACTATAAAAGCCAACAAACAGAGCTGCTCATATTCCAACAGAAAGCGTTAAGATTTTGTTCTGATTTGTGACACTATAAGGTGTATACTAATGGTGATCTTACATTTATTATACTTGCAGACAAGTTACACAAGGACCTGGTGTTCAAGCAAGCTGGCCTTGTGGATATTCTGGTCAATGTTCTCCAGGTAAAGCACTGTTTCACTTTTGTAGCACATTTTTGACTCACATGCGAAGCAAAAGTGAGTCTATGTACTCACCCGAGTCGTCCGTCCGTCCGTCCGTCCGTCCGTCCGTCCGGACGTCCGGACGTCCGGAAAACTTTAACGTTGGATATTTCTTGGACACTATTCAGTCTATCAGTACCAAATTTGGCAAGATGGTGTATGATGACAAGGCCCCAAAAAACATACATAGCATCTTGACCTTGCTTCAAGGTCAAGGTCGCAGGGGCCATAAATGTTGTCTAAAAAACAGCTATTTTTCACATTTTTCCCATTTTCTCTGAAGTTTTTGAGATTGAATACCTCACCTATATATGATATATAGGGCAAAGTAAGCCCCATCTTTTGATACCAGTTTGGTTTACCTTGCTTCAAGGTCAAGGTCACAGGAGCTCTTCAAAGTTGGATTGTATACATATTTTGAAGTGACCTTGACCCTGAACTATGGAAGATAACTGTTTCAAACTTAAAAATTATGTGGGGCACATGTTATGCTTTCATCATGAGACACATTTGGTCACATATGATCAAGGTCAAGGTCACTTTGACCCTTATGAAATGTGACCAAAATAAGGTAGTGAACTACTAAAAGTGACCATATCTCATGGTAGAAAGAGCCAATAAGCACCATTGTACTTCCTATGTCTTGAATTAACAGCTTTGTGTTGCATGACCTTGGATGACCTTGACCTTGGTCAAGGTCATGTAAAGGTCAAGGTCAAGCATGTGAGTCGTATGGGCTTTGCCCTTCTTGTTAGACATGTTGCATGTCTTTATTGTCCCTCAGAAAAGAGGCAAAGTTTGCAGGTGTGCTTCAGACTTGCAGCAGTTTTCTTGAATCATTCCAGGAATGTGGGCCATTATTGTGAGACTAATTAGTGATGCAAAAACGAAGAAACAAATGATTATACATGTAGTTACGTTTTACAAGTGATTTGACTTTTCCTAAGGGACAATACAATGTAGCAGTGTTCAAAAGTTAACATTTGTTGTAAAAATAGCTGTAATTTGATTCTTTTCCATTTTTGATTTGTTCCAGCAAGTATCTGATGAGAATACCTTGCACAACACCATTAGCATTTTCAATGAGCTGCTGGGAAAATCCTGTAAGTAGTGCGCTTCACATTGTGATTGATAGGTCTGTCGGTTTTGAGACTCATTTGACAGCAACTTAAGAAAGTTGATTTCTTTTTTAATGTGCTAGATAAGTATACAGTCAGGAGAGAAAAAAGGGTAGAAAAAAGAGAAAGAAATAGTTGATTAATTTGTGAAGAAATGCCAATTTTACAACTTACTTTTGTTTCATGGGTGCATGTGCTCTGTTGATCATTGATGCCTTCAGGCATAGTACAATCTCGGAAATCTGTGAAAGTACACACATCCTAAAGATTAAATGTTGTACAACAGTATCAGGAGAAGGCCAGAACATAGTGTTGAAAAGTCAGACATTTTCACGCAAACCTCTCAGTTCAGTACCATGCCTGAAACTTAGAAATTCATTAGTGACTAGAGAAAGCATAAGAATGTTTGGACACATCTATAATCATCAATGACCAAGAGTATTTGAGGAATTATAAACGATTCTGAGGGAGATTTTTTTATGTTTGTGGTTTTTTGCAGCAGCAGGCAAAAGGGCGACCATGTTGGTGAATCATGGATTGGCAGTGGTGGTGTTTGGCATTCTAAAGCAAGTGGTGTGCCAGGAAATCTCGTTGTCTGAGGAGGTCTTGGTGTTGTGTCACAGTGTGCTGGCAAAGATCGGACACAAAGGTAATTACATGTTTTGTAAACAAGCTTTGCTCTGTTCTTTTGTCCTCAGACAGAAATGAAGATATTGATGGATCTGTTCACCTATCATTTTGTCATTCATGTTACTCTCATAACTTTCAAAAGTTTTTTTGTTTTTTCATTTTTCATTTTAATCAGTCTTATTAATATCACAATGTTTAGAAATGAAAGGGTTGCTTCCTCCCAGTGAAAAACTAGCAGCAACAGGAGTCGCACGATCAAGGTGTGTTCCCATAATGTGTATTTTGCCACCTGCACTTGTAGCAGCATGACTGAGGTCTTTTACATGCCACAGCGGGTTTCATGGGATAGGACATGGATACCATCTCTTGAGTCATCACATAAAGTTTGTCCTGGCGTAGATTCAAACATGTGCCCTGAGGATTTCAAGCTACAAAACAATTTGTGTTTATGGAATGATGAATGTGAAGTAGATAAAACAGTGGTCTTCTGTGGTAAACGTGCAAGCAAAATTATTGTTACAGCTTCCTTTGCTGTGGGAGCTTAAAGGCATATTAACTCGATGAATATACACGCTAATTGCTTTACCAACAGCTGGAGACATGCTAAATTAAGTTCCCTGCAAAATATTGTGGTCTAGGACCCCTTAAATGTTGAGATATTTGAATTTTTATTTTGATCTAGATCGTCCTATTTATAGATTTGCCAACAGAGGGAACGTTGACGCAAGGGAAATAACTCCGCGTCTTTGTTGACATCCTCACTTTTTTAGAGGCTAGAACAAGCTGTAATGCATGTATATGGTCCGCGCATTGCGACATATCGTCATTATATGGCCTTATGATGCATTTGACATCGATTGTGGGCAAACTACACTTTGTAAACACGGGAGCGCGTACATATGCCTTTAATGTTTTATATCGTACCCTGCGTGCAGATCGGAAGTTTGGAGTGAAGGCGCGTCTGCACCGTACGTTACTGTTGACCCTGAACCTGATCAAGAACAACACCTGTAGTTTCCGCTTCCTTCAGCCCCTTCTGCAGGTTCTCAAGCTCTACACTGCCAATAGTGAGTGTCTTGATAGCCTCTGGAGCTCACATGCCCTTGTGGGGTAGTTCTTCTCTTTTAGTATTTCTAAAAATCTGAGAAAATTAAAAAAGAGGGAATCCTAGAAAAAGAGGTAATTTTACATACATTGTGAAGAGAAAATCTGAGAAAATAAAGTCTTAAAATAATGAGTCTTATAATAAAGGTTTCGTTGTAAATTTTTCAAATGCAAAGGAAACCAGCTTTGCCTTTCAAAGGCAGCAAAGTTAACTCGGGAAAAGAAACTTTTCTTTTGCTTTTGAGCATGGCGGGATTTTGTAACTCGCCTTGTAGTTAGATCATAACATTTCCCCTGAATTTGCATACGTTTTGCATCTTGCCAAGTCATCAGTGTTGAAGCTGTGGATTAGAAGGTAAAACGAATGGTACAGTTGCAAATGCAAAAAGTCACACTCAATGGATTGCATCTCCAGCTGAGACATGGATATGAATACAATGTAGCTCTCATCTGCAGTCTGTAAGTTAAATCAAACAGTTTTGTGATAATAATAATAATAATAATAATAATGGAAACTTATAGAGCGCTTACCTAGAAGCTCTAAGCGCTTTACAATGACATTGCTATACACATGTACAAAACCAAAATACAGCATTAAGACACAAAAAGAACAGGAGTACAAAAGCAAATTCATCGTTTTAAGTCCATGCAGTCACAATAATACAAACACACGCGTGCGCACGCACATATACGCGTGCGCATACACACACACATGCTATCACCACACACATGCACAGATACACACAGACACACGCACACACACACACACACACACACACACACAGACACGCATACAGACAGGCGCACACACATACATACAACACACACACATACACATGCACTCACACATGAATACTAATATACCTACACAATCTGCATACATGGCGTACACACAAAAAAGCCGCAGATATAATCACAAAATCAAGCTCGTGCTTATGCACATCCATTTATCTAACTAGATAAACCGATTTGTAGTTTGCACAAGGAAAAGAGAAAAAAAAATAAGAAGCACACGATTTCCAGATCACTGGCTGCTGCAGGGGTCACCAGACAGTTTGGGAGTTACTGGTAAGTCTAGAAAATGCTGTGTGAACAGGTGCGTTTTCAGATTTGATCTAAAAGAAGAATAGGATGGACTATGTCTGACAGAATAAGGAAGGGAGTTCCATGTTTTAACAGCAGCAAATGAAAATGCGCGTTGTCCATGTACTTTTCTTTTTTTTGTTGGAATTCGGAACATTCGAGTGTCAGCGGCAGAGCGCAGCGATCTGGAAGGGACGTACAGGTTTACGAGTTCAGACAGATATGAAGGTGCAGAACCAGTGATGATTTTAAAACAGAGACACGAGCTTTTGTACTTAATTCTTTGATTGACCGGAAGCCAGTGCAGATATTTCAAAAGGGGAGTACAAGGTTGCTTCTTGGAGGATTTACAAATTAATCTTGCAGCTGAATGTTGAACCCTTTGCAGTGGTTGGATGATAGTCTGGGGGCTACCGATTAGTACTGAATTACAAAAGTCTATTCTTGATAGCACACACGAAGAAATTAGTGTTTTGGTGGCCTCTTCAGTCAGACAAGAGCGGACTGAACTAATCCTTTTCAACTCAATGTATGCGGCCTGGCAGGTTTTGGTGACATGCTGTTTCATAGTCAGATCGCGGTCAATAATGACTCCAAGATCGCGGACTTTATCTGCAAAATCAATGCTAACAGCACCGAGTGTTACTGCTTTTGGAAGAGAGTGAGTTTTTTTGGATTTTGAGAAACACATCGCCTCGGTCTTATCGTCATTCAGTTTGAGTTTATTTTCTGACATCCATGTTTTAACAGTTGAAGTACAGATGTTTAGAGAGTGAAGGAGGTTAGGAATGTTTTCAGGTGATTCTGATTTGTATAGTTGTGTGTCGTCTGCGAACATTTCATGCTCGACGGAATGAGTCGAGATTACATTGGACAGAGGAGTTGTATAGAGAATAAAAAGGACAGGACCCAGCACAGAGCCTTGTGGGACGCCAAACTCAAGGGGAACTGTGGCTGACTGGTGGTCACCAACAAGAACAAACTGCTTTCTCTCAGTTAGATACGACCGAAACCACTGAAGTGCGGTATTGCGAATGCCAAAAGCCTGCTCCAACCGACGGAGAAGAATTTCGTGATCGATGGTATCGAACGCAGCCGAAAGGTCCAAAAGTAGAAGAACCGAAACTTTATCTTCATCAAGGGAGACTAAGAGATCATTTACTACGCGTAGAATAGCGGTCTCTGTACTGTATCCTGGACGGTAAGCATACTGGTGAGGGCTCAGGAGATTGTTACAAGAGAGATGGGAAGCAAGTTGGTGGAGAACGATTTTTTCAAGAAGCTTAGAAAGGAAGGGAAGATTTGAGATAGGTCTATAGTTCTTCACGATCACGAAACAGTTGTCGTTTCCCTTAATTTTAGTCAAATAAGGCAGCGCTATGGTAAGATCTGAGATTAGAGCTCTTAAATCACTTTGTTTCTGTCCTTACCCTTGTCATAGTTTTCCATTACAAGCTGTTTGCCTGCAGGTGTAAATGCCTCCTACCTGGGCAAGCACAATGCCATCAACATCATGTTCCGCATCATCTCAACGTGTGGTCGCAAGCACGTGGTGTGCTGCAAGCTGGCCTTTGAGAATCTCAGCAACATGACCAAGTCCAGTGAGTACTGAGTGAAAGTTCCTGGTCTTCTGTTGTGATTTTTGACTCACATGCGAAGCAAAAGTGAGTCTATGTACTCACCCGAGTCGTCCGTCCGTCCGTCCGGAAAACTTTAACGTTGGATATTTCTTGGACACTATTCAGTCTATCAGTACCAAATTTGGCAAGATGGTGTATGATGACAAGGCCCCAAAAAACATACATAGCATCTTGACCTTGCTTCAAGGTCAAGGTCGCAGGGGCCATAAATATTGCCTGAAAAACAGCTATTTTTCACATTTTTCCCATTTTCTCTGAAGTTTTTGAGATTGAATACCTCACCTATATATGATATATAGGGCAAAGTAAGCCCGATCTTTTGATACCAGTTTGGTTTACTTTGCTTCAAGGTCAAGGTCACGGGAGCTCTTCAAAGTTGGATTGTATACATATTTTGAAGTGACCTTGACCCTGAACTATGGAAGATAACTGTTTCAAACTTAAAAATTATGTGGGGCACATGTTATGCTTTCATTATGAGACACATTTGGTCACATATGATCAAGGTCAAGGTCACTTTGACCCTTATGAAATGTGACCAAAATAAGGTAGTGAACCACTAAAAGTGACCATATCTCATGGTAGAAAGAGCCAATAAGCACCATTGTACTTCCTATGTCTTGAATTAACAGCTTTGTGTTGCATGACCTTGGATGACCTTGACCTTGGGTGAAGGTCACATGTATTTTGGTAGGAAAAATGTGTAAAGCAGTTCTTAGTGTATGATGTCATTGCTAGGTTTAGTTATTTGACCTTGACCCTGAAGGTCAAGGTCATGTAAAGGTCAAGGTCAAGCATGTGAGTCGTATGGGCTTTGCCCTTCTTGTTCCTTATGTCGGTACAGTTTTTGGCTCACGAAGTGTAGCCTATGCGATCGTAACTTTGTCTGTCTGTGCGTTTGTGCGTGCGTGTGTGTGTGTGTATGTCTGTGGTAGAAACTTTAACATTTCCGAGTCTATGTGTGAGTGGTTATCCAAGACTATGGATAAAGCTCGCATAAGATTACGTCACGGTCAAAAGTGTTTGACGTCAATTAATGCATCATGACGGCATGCCTCCCTGTAGTCTTTCTCTCTCGCGTGGTGTGTGTGGTCTCGGTCATTGTTATTTTGAGCGGGCCGAGACTATTTGGCAGTCGTGTCCCTATTTCTTACGTGAGCCTTGAAGGCTTCGCCTCTTGTTTGGTGTGCATTGTCATTGTCACAGAGATTGAGATGTTGCACTGACAAAACCGTTGATTTGTAGTGTTCATTTTAGATTCTTTTTTGCAGAAGTATTTGATTCAATTTTTAGTTACAAGCTTTGCTATGGTGTGTGTGTGTGTGTCTGTGCGCGCGCAACTAGTGATATTGTAAAGCGCATAACAACTGTGTGAATGGTGCTATACTGAATGAAAGAGTGTGACATGAAGTTCTTGTATATCATTGTAAAGAGTGTGAATGACGTTTTAGTTTAGATGTCAAGCGCTTAGAGCAAGCCTTTTTAACGAAAGTTTTTGATTTAGCGCTATATAAATGTTCTTATTATTATTATTATAGTGCTTTTAGTTATGCGCTATAGAAATTTCCTTAATAAATAAATAAATAAATAAACTTGCCAGTCTCATTTCTTTTGCAAGGCTGCTCCTTGTTTTGAGTACAATCATATCATACTCTGTACCAAATGCCAGCAAGGAATGAGGATAATGCAAAAGATGTGGTAAATACATTATTTATCTGTCATTACTGGCAGAGAGCAACTCGGCACGCCTGATTGGGATGGGTGGTGTCCCCTTGCTGCTGGGACACCATTCAGATTGGCACCAGGCAGACGCCAAGAATCGAAATATTAGTCTACGCAAAGCCATTCTCAACACATTGAAAAACATCACCAATCTCAGTGAGTATCAGTTCATATTCCACTTATAATTTTCAGCTTTTAGCATAATTGTCTGTCGCGATATAACCTTCGTGGTTGAAAACGACGTTAAACACCAAATAAAGTAAAGTAAAGTAAAGCATAATTGTACGGTGGTTTTATGCCATTGGTGACACTGTTTAGTATTCTGATTTTAATGGAAAAAAATTTGTCATTATTTTGATTGATAAAATGTTGTTTATGTTAATGCAGTTTTGACCTTTCTGGTGCGTTTGATAATTCTTTATGTGTGAGTCTGTTAATCTTTGTTTACAGCAGAAATACAAGTTTTTTAAGATCTTTTCTTGCGGATGATATCATTTCTTCTTCTGCTGATAATATATTTTCTTTTGTAGTATATTTCTTTTTTTTCTATTGTTTATCATCTCTGTATAAATCTGAATATTGTGATGAATTTCATCACCTGGATCATGGCAACACACTGTGTATATTTGTCAACAGAGTCAGGAAGGCAAGCTTTTGTGGAATCTGATGGAATCCGCGTGCTGTACAACAGTGCTCAGGATGTGAGCGACTCGCGGGAGGTGGAGAGTCTCATCATGCTTGCCTCCCTTATCATGCGCAAATGCTGCCCTCGAAATCGTCTCCCCTTGGACAACGTGTTGAGTGCTGTTACCTTCTCACTGCCTCACTCTGACGTCCACATCCCAGAATGCTACACTCTGGCAGAATTTCAAGGTAAGAAGCTATGCTTTTCATGTATTTATATTAACAGGACACAGGGTTTTGCATTACCTCATGCTTTCTGGTTTATTTCCTGATTGAGTCTGTTTGAGCTGAAAGTCTAGATTTGGGGTTGCTTTTGATCTTGGACTTCAAGTTCTCTTTTGTCAATTTAATGCTAACATACGGTAACACTTACTGTTCATAGCTATAGCTTTCCGTTTGGATACCATGCAGGAGACAAGCTTGTGGTGAAACCTATCACAAAGTAGAACATTCAAGTTTCTGAGATTCAATAAACAAAATTCAAATAAAAAATCTGCGGGCAGCACGTATGCTTTAGGTAATGCATTTAATGCAGATTCTTTTTTTCTCCATTTTTGGGGGTGTGCTTTCTAGCTGTGATTCCCCTGATATTGTGCAATACAATACAGCCTATGGAAGAGAGGAGGGAGGTTAAATGTGACTTGTACAGTTTGAATCTGTTACAGCCACGATGTCAATCTCAGCAAGACAGAGCGGTGACGACAGTGATCACAGTTCACTGGATGATGATGATGACATTGACAGTGATGATGAAAGATTCCGCACTGACCATCCAGATGAGGTATCTCAGACAGTATATTTTCATGTGTGTGTGAGCTTGTGTGTGACTTTCAAGGGTTTTTCTGTGAGCTTACTGAGCAGTGTCTCTTTAAGAAAGACGTTAGCTTCAGTGCTAATTCAATGGAGATGCTTACCAGAAAGAGGAAGAAAAAGTAGGTGAGGATTCTGACCATTCTTATGCAAGCAGTCTTTCAGAAGTGATTTTACTCTGGATCGACCATAAGTAATGCAGATTTTGAATGAATTATTGCCTGAAGCAAGACAAATGTTTAACCCCTTTCATGCTCTTTCAGTCTGAAGATGACACAGGAGATGGCCTAGAACCCCCTGAGGTCAGATCCATGGATGAACTACGCATGTATGACAAGTTCTTTCCTGAGGTGTTTGAATTTGACGTAAGTACTATGCTTGGATATACTAATAATTAAGGTACTCATGACTGCATTTGGATGCAAGAAGAAGCGAGAATGATGGAGAAGCTAGCTTTTTCATGAGAGAATGTGTGTGTGTCTGTGCATGATAGTGTACGCGGAAACAGTACTATGTAGATGTGTGTGTGTGTGTGTGTTTCTAAAAATACGGACATTTGATGTTTGGTGTGAACTATCGACTCCGTCTTGAAACTTTTGATAATTTTGATGCAAACTCAAAAATGTAAGGTACACTGTATCAGAAACACATGATACAATGTATATACAGGTGTCAGCATGTTTTCGACCCTCTCTGCACACAAAAATATATCAATATGGCATGTCATGGTCTTTCATTTTGATAACTTATGATTACTTTTACGTTTTACTGTGAGTGTCGTTATTTACCGTTCTCTGTGTTTGCTGCAGCACTTCCTTTCACCCATGTCAGAACAAGACTCAGCAGAGCGAATAAGCCTGCGAGATCGCGAGCAGTCCCTCCTCGGCCTAGAAGATCGCTTGAAGGGAGTTCAGACTGGCAGGAGAGTGGAATACTCCGTTCCTGCCAGTGATGAAAGCTCATCCAGCAGCCTCCGCAGTCGTCTGTGTGAAACATCAGAACCTGTCACCGCAGTGAACATGAAGACGGGTTACAGTGTTGTGTCGTTAGACTTTCCAACCCCGTCTGGGGTGGTCCCATCCACCGCTCGCAAGGCCAGCACTTTGTCTTCTTCATCAAAGACGTCATACCAGAAAGGCAGCAGCACCTCTCGGAAAGGCAAGCCTGCGGTGAGCAAGAAGGCATTGCAGGCGAAGGACAAAAAGCTGAAAAAGATACCGTCAGTGAAAGGGGTGGACGAGTTCACGGACGCTCTGTGCATCACATCGCTGGCGACCCCCAGGGATTACGCAGAAGACGGGGACCAGGCCACCAACTCCAGCAGTGAGGACCTGGAGGAGGACAACGGGGAGATCGTTCACGACCCCAGGGTCTACACTCAGATGGCCAGAGAAACCAACAGCGTCTACCGCTTTGAGAAGATGGCTTTCCCTGACCTCAACGGTGGGCTAAGTGCTGTGGGCCTGGAGCCGCTCTACAGCAGGAAATTTGGCGTGCAGAGGTTAGCTATTGGATTCTGTGTTCATTTGCTGTTAACTGTTTTATTTGGGGACACCCCTTCTCTTGAGGCAAGCTTTGTACTTCTTGAACCGTCAGCGGTCATATCTCACAGCAAAAAGGCTTCAGGCATGAGAATCTTCTGCTTTTGAACCTCTCTAGGTGCTCATGTCTGATATGGAAAATCAGCACATTAGATTGATTTTGAAGCTGTAAGCAACACTCCTCATTTGTAAATTCATTTTCCCTTATTTTACATCAGAGTTAAGGAAAACTTATACAATTGTTTAAATTGTGTGTTAGATCAGATTTGACAAACCTATTTCCTCCAATTTGATTATTTTCTATTCTCTTGTCTCTTTCTCTTGGACATGTGAACAGGAAAAAGGGTTGGTGGTTGCAAGGGAGTGCATGCACTAAGCGGACTGGTGTATCCATGATACTGGTCTTCTAAGGGCAGAAGTACAATTTTCATAGAGTAGAGCGTTTGAATCATCTGCTACATGTCTTTGGCATTCCAGATGCAAGTCCTCTGTGCTTGACTCCTTCATAACTTGCACAGTGGAACCCTCCTTATAAGACTCCCTCCCTTTTAAGACCTTATTTTTTCAGATTGTTTGTTCATAATCTCTGTAAATTTACCTCTATTTTAAGACTCCCTCCTTTTTAAGACCTGATTTTCTCAGATTTGTTGAGGTCATAAAAAGGGGGTTCCACTGTATCTCAATTCACAGGAGTAGGTGGTTGACACATGTATTGGATGACACCTGTTTCATCATCTCTGTACATTGTATCTTAAACACACATATGCTTCCATCCTGCTGATGCAAAACTTCTTTCTCTTGTTACAGAAGTAAAGTGTTTGAGGACATTGACCGCATGATCCATCCAGAGACCATCTATGACCATGTGGTCTACGACCTGGACAGCACTGTGACCGGCGCTGGCGCTGCCTACTGCCAGGAAAACTCCAATCTCAGCAACAGGGATGAGCTCAGGTGAAGAGATTTGGAAATATTGTTACAACAATTTTAGAATTTAAAGTGCAGGTTGTTAAAGTTCATTCAAAATGCTTATTTCAAGCCAGGTTCTTTCTGTACAAAATCATTCTGCACCTGGCTAAAAGGAGATGCAAATGTTCTTCTGACTGCTTTACTCCTTTCTTTTGTTATCATTTAAAGATTGATTTTCTTTGAGCAGATGCTCAGTGTAAAACTAAAAGTCTGCGGATATGAAACTGAAAGAGAGAGGGTGGCTTTAGCTCGGTAAAAATATGTAATGCATGATTGTGTCTTTTACAGAATGTCTCATGTTTTCTTTTACCAACAGGGTGGGTCGACAAGAGGGAACATTTGGAATCTTGCGCTTCAATGCACAGTTCGAGTGTGGCAACTTACGCAAAGTCATTCAGGTAACTTGTTGATGAACTAGCTGCTATGGACCCAGGTGGTCAGAAGTGAATTGGAGATTTACAGATCTGTCAACATGCTTTAATTGTTATGGTACCATTAGCAAATGTTATTTATATCAAGGGTGTGTGTAAGTGTGCACCAATGTGTGTGTGTGTGTGTGTGTGTGTGTGTGTGTGTGTGTGTGTGTGTGTGTGTGTGTGTGTGTGCATCTGCATGTGTTTGTGTGTTTAGGCTTTACTAGCCTAGGGTTTTGAATTTATGAAGAAAGTAAGAATAACATTTCAGATTCATTTATAAAGACTTTTGTAATAATATTTCACTGTTTTGGTATAGTTTGAAGTTGTTCTCACATCAGCACAAACCAGAATAGCTTCTTCTACATTATGACGTTTTCATGTGTGACTGTGTTTGGTTGGGTTTCAGGTGCGAGAATTTGAGTATGACTTGATCCTGAACCCAGACATCAACACCAACCATCATCACCAGTGGTTCTACTTTGAAGTCAGCAACATGGCTGCTGGCATCAACTACCGCTTCAACATCGTCAACTGTGAAAAACTCAACAGTCAGTTTAACTTTGGTCAGTATCAACTTCACTTGTTTTACGCTTTTACCAAATGGCAACTTTTATTTAAACTTTTTCTTTTTTAAAGAGGTGATGGGGAGGTGTTTCTGTGTTGGTTCACATATCGCAGTGGTTGCTTTTTTAGCAGCTGATTTGTGGTGTGTTGTGTGTGGTTGATTGCTGACTTGTTGAGTGGACAGCTCCCAGAAAAGGAAACCTTGTATCTTTGTTGATCAACTTGACTACAAAATTTACTTGTCATTAAAAAAGTACCTGCAGTGTATGAACACTTTGTGGCTGGTCCCATGGGTGTCCTTGCATCACAGGTACCACTGTAATGCTTTTTTAGACTCATACTGAGACGCTTCGGACAGGTTGCCATGTCTTGATAGGCAATGGTTTCAACCAATGATGTGCAGATTGTGTTGGTTCAGTAATGGCTTTCAGGGACATCATGCAGGCAGGTTTATATTGATCTGATCATAAAGTCCTATGAGTGGTGTCTTAAGTTTCTTTTTGCAAGCGTGCAGCCAAGTATTGGCCTATTGTGTTGCCATAGCAATTACATCCGGTCATCTGTCCATAGGTATGCAGCCGGTGATGTTCTCTGTGGCGGAGGCTGCACAGGGTAGGGCAGCCTGGACACGCGTGGGGACGGACATCTGCTATTATCGCAACCACTTCTTGCGTTCTTCCCAGACAACGGGTGGGGTGAAGGGCAAGGCGTACTACACAACCACCTTCACTGTGCGATTCATGCACAACTGTGACGTGTGCTACCTTGCCTACCATTACCCCTACACCTACACCATGCTGAGGGTGAGTTTGTGGCTGGTTGGGATTCATTTACTCCTTGTTGAGGGTTGTAGTGTTTTTTAATTTACCATGGTACTTTTTTGAGGAGGAAAAACCTTTGTTCACTTCTGTGCTTCTTATTCTCTCAGGTACCAGGAGACCTGCGGTTCTTTATAACCCTCACTTACTTACTCTTTTGTCTATATTTAGAGTGTGTTCTTTCCTTTGTTTCTTAGATTTGTGTGGACACAGTCCATCTGTTTTTTTGTTTGAATGACACTGCTATAGGGTTTCTTTCATTGTTCGAATCATGTTGTCTCATAGTTTGACCGCTTTTTACATCCTTCTGTTATTTGATCTTTTTTCAGTTATTATTGTTTTGCTTAACAAAATATGACCAGCAAACTAATTGGATTTAAAAACATTTTATGTACCGTTGGAACGTTTACAGAGTAAAAGAAAACACAAACTAAAATAGTAGACATTTTGATAGTTTCATGGTTGTTTTTTTTAAGTTGAGAGATCATGCTGAATTCACAGAAGCAAGGAAAAATAACTAATTTATGTCCTGTTGAATTTGTATTCAGACTCACCTCTTCCAATGGGAGGGACAGGTAGACCAGAGCCAGGTGTTCTTCCGCTACCAGAACCTGTGTGAGACGTTGGGAGGGAACCAGGTGCCTGTGTTGACCATCACCGCCCAGCCACGCAGCAACATGCGAGAAGACGTGGAGGAGCTGTGTACGTTCATCTGCCTGCATGCCTATTTTTTTCTTTATTTAACAAAAACAAAACAATAGATACTGTATTTGATGTCCTAGATGGCTTCTTCTTCTTCGTTCATGGGCTTAAACTTTCCACGTACACTAGTGTATTTCTTTCGAATACATCACCTCAATTTAACTAATAGGAGTTACCTTACTTACGAGTGCTAGACTGAGAAGCAAGAAATTCACTCGTAAGTAAGGTAACTCCTATTAGTTAAATTGAGGTGAGTATTCTTAGAAATAGTCATTTTACTTGTAAAAAATACATTTTTTGCACAAGTGGATTTTATGTGTATGACCGTTTTTACCCTGCCATTTAGGCAGCCATACGCCACTTTCGGGGAAGTCTTAGATGGCTCAAAGTTGGTGTTTTGAATTTCATTAGTTACGCTTTCCCAGGTATACTCTTTTCATGTACTTCTCTCATGGCTGCTGTTATAATTGCAGTGTATGAAAAAGCTACAAGATTTTGGAAATCCAAAACAGAGTCTGCTAACACTCCAACATCTACCAAACACAGCTAGCAACCTTTTTTGTGTTCGCACACAAGCAGTCATTCAAACGAGGCAGTGCTTGTGGTTAAAGCCCTATCCTTTGGAATGGACTTATTTTCATAAATTACTGTTGGAGGCTAGAAGTGTGCTAGTAAGTTGTGACATGGTTGCTCATGTAGAGTGTAGTAACCAAGCAAATCTAAAATTACAGGGGACCTGAAACTTATGGTGCAAGTCAGTGTTTATTATGAACCCGAGGAGTTGAATTGTGCAAAAAAAGATGGTGACAAGTTGTGGGTTTGCTTTGTGACTATACAGGGAGCCGACCTTATATCTTCCTCAGTGGCCGAGTTCACCCTGGCGAGAGCAATTCCAGTTGGGTCATGAAAGGTCAGTGTCAATTTGCAGTGTATGTTGATGTAGCTGTCTGCATAATGTTTCTTTTCTTCTCTATGTTTTTGTGGGGTGTTGCAGGTAGCTTTGTTTCCTCCTTGGGGATGAAGCTACCAGGGGAAGGGATTGTGTTGGAGGTGCGGGTAGAGGGGTAGCCCTCCCGGTGCTCCCCCTTGGACCTCCCTAGTCTAGGACCCTGGGTCTTCGCGAGGTGGCCATTGTGGCGTAATCCCTCCGGACTAGCATAACGTTTCCCTATCCCAAGACCGACCGTGCGTGGTCTATGACCACATCCTCTACGAGGTGACCCTATCAACTAGGCAGCGAAAGCCCCTAGGCGAAACACGGCGGATCTAGAGGAGAGAACCTCTAGATTGTCCAAGCTCCTAAGTATCAGAGGGACGATCATGGTGGCCGCTGTCTTTCAGTCGCAGCTGATCATATCTGGAACAAACTCCCTTTGTCTCTACGTCTCAGTCAATCTCTGCCTTCTTTCAAAGCAAATCTCAAGACTCACCTCTTCAGAGAAGCATTCTATGATGATGCAGTTGTCGCGACCCTGTGAATGTGCATTTTCGGATGAACAATGTTTACTGTGTGTGTGTGTGTGTGTGTGTGTGTGTGTGTGTGTGTGTGTGTGTGTGTGGACATGTGTGGGTGGGTGTGTGTGTGTGTGTGTGTGTGTGTGTGTGTGTGTGTGCACATTATAATTGTTGTGTATACTGGGAGTTCGTTCCTGTAAGAGCCTTTGGATTTTTGTAACATTTATGTTTTGTTTTTGGTTTTTGTTGTAAAGTGTTTATGATTGTGTTCTATTCCGTCAATGGCGTCATTCTGGTAATGATGTTGTTATTGCTTTTGTAAAGCGCTTTGTGTGTTCGAAAGCGCTATAGAAATCACCATTATTATTATTATTATTATTAAAAAATTTGAGCTGCCATGAAGACCGAGCATGTTGGCTGAGGACAGCGGGCAGACCTTCTGTGCCGACACCCATCTACAGGAGAAAACCAGGCATGCACGCATCAAACCCAACATGGCCATACAAACGGATATTCGACGGTATGGTGCTCGTCCCGCGGATCGCCAGGCGGAGACAGCGCCGGGTCCCCAGCCTCAAAGGGGCCCAGCCTCAGCTACTGGTGAAGCGACTCAGAGTGACAACAGAAGGCAGCAACCCCAAGCATCAGTCAGTCAACCCAGTCAGCCGGATAAGTCAGCTGATCCGCTTGTCTTTGCACAGTGGAACGCTGAGGGACTTCGCAAGAAGAAACCCGAGCTACAGGATTTTCTCAGACGGGAGCAAGTCGACATCATCTGTATCCAGGAGACACACCTGACAGATGCTCACCGATTCTCCATGAGAGGATACGAGCTATTTCGACACGACAGAAGCAACCGTTCCAAGGGAGGCATTCTCACTCTCGTCCGGAACAACATACCTGCGATAGAGGTTGGAAGATCTACAGGAGAAAATGAATTTCTTGCAGTAAAGGCGGTCCTCCAAGGGAGAGAATTCACAATCATCAACTTTTACTGTCCACCTGATAAAAACCTGGAACTACACACTCTGCATCTGCCTCAATCCAACCTACTGATACTTGGTGACTTTAACGGCCACTCCCCAAGCTGGGGATACCAAGACCTCAACTGCAGGGGAGAACAGATTGAAGACTGGATGATTGATGAAAATCTCATCCTCATCAACAAGCCGGACGACAAGCCCACCTGTCTGTCCCGAGCTTGGAAGACGACAAGTACCCCAGACCTCGCCATAGCCACTGAAGACATCCATAAGATCTGTGACAGGAGTGTTGCAGACCAGCTAGGAGGGAGTGACCATCTACCCATCCTGCTGAAGCTCTCCCTGCAAGAACAGGCCTCTCCCATGAGGAAAAAGCCTAGCTGGAACTACAAGAAGGCGAACTGGGCGAAATTTGAAAGGCTGACTGACATACTCTGCCAAGAAACCACCATCGACTCTACGCAGGACATTAACATCAACGTCAAGCGGATTTCTGACTGCATACTCCAGGCAGCACGGCAGAGTATACCGAGAGGAAGAAGAAAAGACTACAAACCATACTGGAGCAAAGATCTGCAAGATCTCCATGACAAGCTAAAATCAGCCAGAGAGCTACTCGAAAAGGACCCCACCCCAGAAAACACAACGGCCTACAACAAATCGAGAGCTGAATTTGATGAAGGAAAGACGAAGGAAATCCGCAAGTCTTGGCATGAGAAAACCAGCTCTCTAAACATGGAGAGAGACACAGGGAAGCTCTGGAAGCTCATAAAGACCCTAAATGACGACCACCAGTGTACACCAAGAGCAACACTCCTGAAAGAAGATGGAAAGATCTACACTGGGAAAAGAGCTGCTACCCTGCTTGCGGAAAACTTTAGAGAAGATAGTCTATTGGAAGTACGAAGAGAAAAAACAGCGGAGGTGCGAATGAGGATGAAGGAGGAGCTAAGGAAGCAGCAGCAAACATCAGCCTGCATGACTGATGACTTCACAATACATGAACTGAACAGCTCCACTAGACAGCTCAAGAACAAGAAAGCTCCAGGCAAGGACGGTATCACCAACGAGATGATCCGACACCTTGGCAGCCACACCAAACAGAAGCTTCTGGGCATCTACAACCAGTCCTGGAACTCTGGGGTCTTCCCTTTCAGCTGGAAGGAGGCCATCCTCACCCCAGTCCTGAAGAAAGGGAAAGACAGGCACAACAAGACCAGCTATCGCCCCATAAGCCTCCTCAGCTGCCTCAGCAAACTGATGGAACGCATGGTCAACCGCCGCCTGCAGCATCACCTGGAAAAGAACGGGCTGATCAACCCCACCCAGTCTGGCTTTAGAAAAAACAGAAGCACGGAGGACCAGATTACACTGCTCACCCAAGACATTGAGAACGGCTTTCAACAGAAAATGAAGACGCTGGCCGTCTTTGTGGATCTGACGCGAGCGTTCGACAAGGTCTGGAAGGAAGGTCTGCTCCTGAAGCTCCTCCAGAAACGCGTGTGCGGAAAGATGATTGCATGGATCCACAGCTACCTGTTCCAGAGATCAGCCCGAGTCAAACTGGAAGGACAGACAAGCATGCTGGTGAAGATCAGAGAGGGCGTTCCACAGGGCAGCTGTATCGCGCCGACGCTCTTCGTTGTCTTCATCGATGACATTGCTGACCACCTGTCCATGCACATCTCAAGGGCACTCCATGCAGACGACCTGGCTGTATGGACCAGAGCAGAACACATCACCACAGCAGCGTGCAGAATGCAGGAAGCAATGAACCACCTCTCAGACTGGGCCAAAGAGTGGATGGTCACGATCAACAGGACAAAAACCGAGGCCACATGCTGCTCACTCTCCCCCAAGAAAGAGGAGTTCACCCTGCGACTCGATGGCCAGAACATTCCTCAGCAAGAGACCCCAACCTATCTCGGGGTGAAACTGGACAGAAGGCTAACGTGGGCCCCGCACATCTCCGTCATGCACAGCAAAGCCACCAAGAAAATGGCTGTGCTGAAGAAACTGTCTGGAACAAAGTGGGGCGCCAACATGAAGATCCTGACTCAAGTTTACACAGGATCTGTCAGACCCCACATGGAATATGCCTCAAACGCCTGGTCAACTGCAGCCAAAACCAACACAGACAACCTGGCCAAGGTCCAAAATGCTGGCCTGCGACTCATCACAGGAGGCATGAAGACTACCCCCATCTCGGCACTGGAGAAGACGGCAGGCCTGACCTCCCTGGAAGAGAGACGGGATGAAAAACTCCTGAGGCAGAGTGAGAAGATGAAGAGGCTCCCGTCCCATCCACTGCACTCTACACTCCAAGCCCCAACCAAAAACCGAATCAAGCGACAGAGCCCAAACCACCTGATCAAGGCACTTCAGCACAAGCACAAAGGCTCTCTACCCCCATCAACTGGCCAACCACTGGAAATGCTCCAAGACTATGAGGAATGGTCACTGGATGTCCCCCCCATCATCCTTGACGTCCCTGGGATTGGAGCAAAGCAAGAGCAACCAGAAGCAGTGCTCAAGTCCCTGACCCTGGAAACACTAGACAGGGACTACCCCACCACCACCTGGACCCAAGTCTTTACAGACGGCTCAGCCGAGCATGCTGTGAGGAATGGGGGAGGCGGTATCTACATCAAGTTCCCTGACGGCAGCTCGCTCCGCAAGTCTGTCGCCACTGGCCTAGTCTCCACAAACTACCGAGCTGAAGCACACGCCTTGCACCTCGCAGCACAGACCTTGAACCAGGAAGAGGCATTACCTGGCCAGACAGTCTTCCTCACAGACTGCCGATCTCTCCTGCAGAGCCTTCAGACCAGAGAGAGAGAACAGATCCTGCAAGACATAAAGCAGGAACTGCACTACCTCAGCAGCAAAACCACTGTCGTCCTACAGTGGATTCCCTCCCATTGCGGAATCAGTGGCAACGAGGAAGCGGACAGACTCTCCAAGGAGGGAAGTAAGCTGGAACAGTCAGTACACCCCTCATCCTACGGAGAAAAAAAGACCCTCCTACGAAGTCACTTCAGAGCCGCCTGGAGGGAACGTCTGCTCCTGGGGGCCGAGGAAGACGATATCCATCAGCTGGATCGAAAACAGCAAGTCACCATATTCAGGCTCAGAACTGGACACTGTCGGCTCCTCTCCCACCTCTATCGCCTGAAGATTTCACACACGGATCAATGCCCGTGTGACACAGGCCCCCAGACACCAGAGCACGTACTGCAGGCCTGTCCAACCTTCGACACCCTGAGGCGCCAAACGTGGCCGAGTGAAGTGGAGCTCCGCGAAAAGCTGTGGGGGACAGCGGCATCACTGCGGCTGACTGCGGGATTTGCACTCAACACTGGACTGGACATCTAGATGTATGGCCGGGAACGTAGAAGAAGAAGAAGAAGAAGTATGTTTTTGTACCCCCTCCCCCCTCTCTCTATCTACATCTCTGTCTCTGTGTCTGTCTCTCTCTCTGCACCCCCCCCCCCCCCCTCCCTCATAGCACAGACCCTTTGTTGATGAATAGACTTGTGATGCCAGGAGGATAGATAATGGAATCAAAAGGAAGCAAGGCTGGAACAACAAAGGTATGGAACTGAACAGCCAGATGCGGTCAGATGTACATTTACCATTTATCTCCCTTCCACCTCAGTTAGCTCATAATCTCTCTCTTGTCTCAGAATACTTCTTGGTGTTTTGAGTGTGTAACTTGCTTTTGCCTTTTCTGCCTAATTACAAACAGCAGGCTTGCTTATTACACATTACTGTGGACATAGTACTGTTCATTAATCAGCTGCACTGATGTTGTTCTCTTGGTGTTAGTTTATAGGATAATAATAATAATAATAATAAATGAGCATTTATATAGCGCAACATCATAACTTTACATTCAATCACATATTCTTACCTCAACTCACATAAATGGCATTAACTTCAGTTCATTGCTAAGATATTGAAGTAGTACTCGACCCTGGTAAGGGGGGAAGTAACTCCCTAAGAAAAACAATCCGTAGTCAAGGACGGGAGTCACCTCCCCTACCGGTAACCCGCACATGCGCGGTCCTGCTACCGGCCGTCATTCCACCCACTTCAACACTACTGCACAGACGTGTTGTGGTACTCCGGCATATTTTTTGCCTTGGCCTTTGTGGAAGGCCATTTGACCCTGGTCTTTGCGTTGCTATCTTTAGGTAAGATCGTTTCACTATCTCTTCGCTGCGTTCGTTCGAGTATTTTCGTTCGTTTGAGTATTTTCGCTGTTGTAATTCATCTCCACGTGCGCGTGTTCGATATTGCAAATGGCGGACAAAAACTCAAAAAGCAAGGGCAAACTTGTTTCCCTACTCTCTTCACCGGGAAAAGAGAAGGATAAAGACAAGTCTAAGTCTAAATCAAAGACGCGTGCCTCTGTGTCTTCTTCACAGCCTACTTCTTTAATTCTGGTTACGGACCCGGTGACTAAGAAGACAGAACGGGTTTCGCTCGACTCTACGTCACCGTCACCGGTTTTCCCTACGCGGGAACGTTCTTCTTCTCCTCTCTCGCGCTCGCAGACGCCACGGTCTAGCGAGTCCGTGTCGCGGGAAGAAATTCTGGCTATGTTCGCAACTCTGAAACATGACCTAGTTGCCTTACATTCGGCGAAAAGGCCTGTCGCTCCCCTCCCGCCTGGCGTGGGGGGGGTGGCTTCTCTTTCTAGGCTGCGGCCGTCCGCGACGATCACGTCGGCCGATCTCGGGCCGGATTTTTCTGGTTCGGTTGCGGATTCCCCTGCCTTGTCAGGGGGGTTCGCGGCCTTAGCGCCGCCCGGTTCCAGCGCTTCGGCGTTGGGCGGCGTTTGTGGGAGTCCCCATCTTTTTGGGGGCTCACACTTGCCTGCGGGCCCGGGTTACGCTCTTGCGTCGCCGGGTTCGCAGACGGCTCCTCCCCGGCAGTACACCGTCCATCACGTGGCGGGTGCGCTAGGGAGCGGCGTAGCGCGCCAGCCTGCCCCCCTGGGATCAGTTTCGGCTGTCCCGGCCTCTGGGGGGCAGGCAGCAGCGTCTTGTTTGCCCAGCTCTGGCCTACAAGATTCTGTCGGCGGTCATCGACCTGTAGCTCTTGGTTCGGCTGCCGCCGTTCCTGGTTGGAGTTCGCAGGGGGTAGGCTCCTCTGGTTGCCCCTCGGGGCTTCCGGTCGGGCCTGCCCGCGGATTGTCGTCCTCGACTTCCGGTTGTGCTGTGGCAGGCACTTCCGGTGGAGGACAGCGGGCTAGTGGTTCCGGTGGCAGTGTCCCTGCTATCCCGTCCCTGGTTACGCATCGACTTCCGGCCCCGACTTCCGGTTCCGCCGCGGCGGTTCCGGTTGTCGGCGGTGCTGTTGGTGGACAGTTTGCGGCGCTTCCGTCTATTGTTCAACCGACTCTAGCCACTTCCGCTTCCGTGGACGGGTGGGTTTCCGGTTTACCGGACCCTCCTTCTGATGGAGATCAGGAAGGTTTTGGAGAGGAACAGGAAGGGGATGAGGATCGTTCCGAATCCGTTACCCCCTTACGGATTCCCAATAAGCTGGGCCCTACTCTGGAGTTGGCTGCGGAGATAACCTCACGGTACTTCCCTGAGGGTGTCTCCGCCGACTCTACTGTTGTCGCACCCCCTCCTTCTGCTTTGGCAGACTTTGCGGGCGCGGGGGACACGAGGGCGAAGTTCCGTTTCATGGAATCTCCTTCCGTCCCGTTTGTGATGGCTCAGGTGTTGGCGGACGCTAACACACCCTACCCTCTTTTGGCTGCTCATGGGGAAGCCCCCCCTTCTGCCCAGCCTTGGTTAACCTCGGCTCAGGCAGGCGGCGGCCTCCCAGCCAACTCAAGAAGATCGCGGCTGCCTAGCAGGCCACATTCTCTTCTCTCCTCTTTTTCGCTGCCCACAGCTCCACTTCCGGTGACTCCGGAACTGGCTCGCTTGCGGCAGGATGGTTATAGCCGAGATAGGACTTCCGTTTGTACGGAACAGAGTCTACTCGGGCTGGAGGAAAGCGGGCGTTCTTCCCTTGAACTGACCTCTTTAGCGGAAACGCTCATCCGGTCTCTCACGAGAGCCATCGCTTCGTCCATCGAGCCTTTTAGGTTTCGTGACGATGCTATTGAGGCTGATGCTGCCATGCTCCTGGCGGCGCTTGCGAAGGTCACTGACAGTCAGATGACGCTTGCTGCTCGGCTCTACTCTCAGGTGGTGTTCTGGAGGCGCGAGGCTTTTCTTAACGGCTCTCGCCTGACGGATAAGGCCACCATAGACTCTTTGAGAGTCTCTCCCTTTTCAGAGGGTGCGTTGCTGGGGTCACGCTCTTTGGATGCCCTTCGGCAGCAAACTGAGGAAACTCGTGACCAACATGTGGTGCAACTGACGGAACTCGCTCTTAAGCAGCACAGCAACAAACCACGGAGTTCTACGTCAGCGCCAGACAGCTCTTCTGGGCAGCAGTCGTCTCGCGCAGGTAGGGGTGGGTCACGGTCCCGTCCTTACCAGCGTAAACCTTCCTTCGGGAAGCGGGGGTCTGGGCGCAAGCCCAACCCCCAATGAGCCACCCCCGATCCAGTCACCCCCCCCCAGCCTCTACCCTTTTGGTAGCAGGCGGCCTCTTCCGGGTCCTGCCAGCTTGGCTGTCTCGGACAAGCAGCCTATGGAGCATGGGGGTGATTCGATCGGGGTTCCGCCTTCCTTGGCAGGAAGGCAAAGCCCCTTCGTCCAGGGCGCCGGCCAACTTCCGGTTTCCGGTCAGCCCAGACGCTCAGGAGACTTTACAGGCGGAAATCCTTCTCTTTCTGCGGAAGCAGGCTATAGAGGAGTTTCTCGGCCACCCCTTCTTGGGACTTTACGGCACAATTTTGGTTGTCCCCGGGGTGTTGCACCAAGGCATGGTGTTCGATTCACGGGAGTGGGCAGTCCGTCCAACTCAACGTCGTTTATACAAACTGCAGGCGCGCCCTTTTCAGGCGGCGCTCAGTCCAGTCTGGAATCCGACGTCACACGGCTGGGACGTCTCAGTTCCGTTTCGGGGTCTGGTCGCAGCAGACCACGCCTCAGTGGATGAACACTCCTTGGCTTCTGTTTCATCACTTTCTCTCCGCTTTCCAGGGCACCCATTTGTTGTTTCTTTACGACAACACGGCGGTCTCTGCTTATTCCAACAAACAGGGCGGGTCCCGATCTCGGCTGTGGTCCAGCCGAGCATGCGAGACTCTCTCTTAGATCCTGATCTCGGCTCGCTATCTGCCCGGCTGCCTGAACGTCCTTGCCGACGTCATCAGCCGTTCCTTCCAGATCCTCCACACGGAGTGGACCATCACCCATCAGGCGCTCCTCCTTCTTTGGGCGCAGGTAGAGCGTCCGATGGTCGTCCTTTTTGCCACGAGATTTTCACGTCGCCTCCCGATCGTTGTGTCTGTTTCCGGGCCCGGAAGCTTGACAAATCGACACGATGACGATCAGCTGGGCAGGGCTAGAGGCTTACGCCTTCCCTCCCACTCCACTCATCGGAA
The DNA here is from genome assembly GCF_037325665.1 of Littorina saxatilis. Lineage (NCBI taxonomy): Eukaryota > Metazoa > Mollusca > Gastropoda > Littorinimorpha > Littorinidae > Littorina > Littorina saxatilis. The sequence continues at coordinate 82,243,330 of NC_090245.1, forward strand.
GGGTTCAGCCTAAAGCCGACTTGGAGCGGCTTCATCTCCTTCTCGTGGCACCGCGCTGGCCCAGTCAGCATTAGTTCCCGGACCCCATGCGGCTCACCAGCGGCCCGCCAATCCCGCTCGGCCGCCGGCGAGGGGAGCTTTTCCAGCCCAGAACGGGGACTCTGCACATCGCCCCGAGGGCCTGGATCCTCACGCCTGGAGAGGGTTCGGAGATCACTGGGGTGCTCAGGCGCCTCCGTTTTCGCTTTTGGACTTAGGCCAGAAGGCTCACAGGCCACCTCCTCTGTCTACTAGTCACACTGGCTGGCTCGGACTCGATGGTTTGCGGCTAATAATGTTGTCCCGGTCGCCCTGCGATCAATGCAGGTCGCAAACCATCTGGCATGGCTCTCCGCTCGGGGACGCGCCGCGTCCGCTTTGCGCGCTCGCCGCTCAGCCATCTCTGTTACTTTTAAGCAACTTGGACGCTCCATCTCCCTCGGGGGAGTTATCGCGAGTGTGCTAAAGGGCGCGGCCCTCAGTTCTGCAACGGAGAGAACTTCTGTCCCGGCTTGGGACGTTCTTCTAGTACTCGAATTTCTCCGTTCTAGTGCTTTTGAACCTTTACAAGACGCTAGTCTCTCTGACCTTACGCGCAAAACTCTCATGCTCATACTGCTCGCTTCCGCGCGGAGGGGCAGTGAGATCCACGGCCTCTCAGGCCTAGACCGGGATATCACTTTCGGAAGAGACGGCTCGGTTTCACTGCGTGTCCGTCCCGATTTTCTCGCCAAGAATCAAAAACCTGGTCCACTTTCACCGATCATTTCCATTCGGCCTCTCCGGGACATTTTTAGCCCCCGGCGATCCGGATTTTTCTAACTGCCCGGTACGCGCGCTTAAGGCTTACTTGTCGCGCACCGCTCCGTTTCGAGCATCAGCTCCGAAGTTGTTGTTTATTTCGATCATTTCAGCCCGAAATAAAGACTTTGCAAAAACCACGCTTTCCAGATGGTCTTCCACACTTATAAGGCATGCTTATCAGTGGTGGCAGACACAAAAAGGGGGGGGGGGGCAGTCAGTCCTTCCTCCTCGATCACCTCGTATGCACGAGGCTTGAGCGTGGGCAACTTCCTTAGCTGTCCTCAAGTCTGGAAGGATGTCAGACGTCCTCAAAGCTGCATACTGGACGACTCATGATGTCTTCCTCAGCTACTACCTCCGGGGCATTGCCAGCACTCACCCGGACGGTACCAACTGCCTCCCAGCTATGGTTGCCGCAGGCCAGATACTTCCAAGAGATTAATGTGAGTATCCCACCGCCTTTATGTGCAATCTGCCATTTATGTGAGTTGAGGTAAGAATATGTGATTGAATCGAAAATTTCAAAACTAAATTTTCATTTAATTAATATACTTACTCAACTCACATCGTTTATACCCTCCCATCCATCCCCGCTAACATTATATGTGTTACAGGTGTGTGTTTCCGTGGGGGAATGACGGCCGGTAGCAGGACCGCGCATGTGCGGGTTACCGGTAGGGGAGGTGACTCCCGTCCTTGACTACGGATTGTTTTTCTTAGGGAGTTACTTCCCCCCTTACCAGGGTCGAGTACTACTTCAATATCTTAGCAATGAACTGAAGTTAATGCCATTTATGTGAGTTGAGTAAGTATATTAATTAAATGAAAATTTAGTTTTGAAATTTTCGAATTATGCTCTTTGAATGTGAGATCATTCAGAGGTATATGCCACATGCATTCCTTCCCATGTGAAGGATCAAATCAACCGCCACAGATCTGCCCAGGCTTCCACAGGGAATGAGACTATTCCTCCACTTGAACACACACAAGAAATAAACAGCCTGGCCGCATTCCGCACAGAGTGGGAATTACATTAAAAAAAAAAAAAATGTTTGCATGTTGACACTGGTGTCAGTTACCCAGCACAGAAAGAAGCCAGGCTGTTGAATTTGTGTATGTGTGCAAGTAGAAGGGTGCTGTTATTCCATGTAAATGCCTGTCCAGACAGATCTGTCGTGGTTGACATGACGGGTTACCTTAGAGATGCCTTTAACGTGCCTATCAACGTGTGACAGGTACTGTGGACTTTCTGATGAGCAATAAACCAGCGGCCCAGCAACTGAGAGAGCGCTACATCTTTAAGGTCGTGCCCATGCTGAACCCTGACGGTGTCATCAATGGCAAGTAAGTTGCTGATGATGGAGGCAGTTGAAGTGCGTCATGTGTTTGACTGAGATGTAAGAGTATACAAACGGTTGTGTCATTGAAATAAAACAAACAAACAAAAAAGACAAGAAAGGTAGGTTGAATGTTTAACCTTCAGCGGATCACGCTTTGGACTACACAGTCCGGATGATGTGGGTTGTGTATGACCCATACTTTTAGAGAAGGATTCAACGTAAAAAGTATGGCTCATACATGACCAACGCCATCGGAATAGGGATAAACTCTTAACCGCCTCATTGCAGAGCATGGGTCGTACACGACCCATGCCATCGGAATAGGGATAAACATCGTAAAATCCTTCTAAAATCCCATATGGGTCGCCCACGACCGACATCATCCGGACTGCCCAGTTCAAATTATGTCGTTGTTTATTTGTTTGTTTACAAAGATAACCTTTCAGAAAGTGGTTGATGGGAGGGTCCTATGGTGTTTAAGGATACAATGAAGTCTTACTCATTAACTCCCAATAGTTCCAGAGATACAGACACTTTTGCGAGGCTCTGGGTCGTCCACGACCCAGGAAGCACAGTGAAGGTTAAGTATAAACAAAAGGATTAACATTCACAAGTACGTGGACCTTGTGATCTTTGTAGTGGACAGTCCCACAACCAATAAGGAGAGTGCTTCTTTTGTGCGTGAACAGGATTTTATTAAAAGGGGGGAAAGGGAGTAGGATGGGTTGAGGTCTCATTGAGTGAGAGTATTCATGCACTGGTGTTTTGTTTGAACACAGTCACCGCAGTTCCCTGGTGGCCGAGGACTTGAATAGGCGGTGGCTGAAGCCATGCCCTCGCCTGCACCCCACCATCTACCACACCAAGGGCCTGTTGCAGTACCTCAGCACCGTCAACAAGACTCCGCTAGTGAGTAAAACCTCTCTTGGTTTAATGATATACAATAGCAATACATGCACAGCCTGGCGGGGACCTTACAATTAATTTTTAACGGCTGATATTTTGAAATCACCCAGACAAACTTGGTTCTCGAAATTCTGTGTCACTTCCTCGGTACACATGTTGAAGAAGAGACGTAATTTTTATGTGACGCCAATTATTCATGTTATGACGTATTTTTGAACTTTGTTTGGCTTTTAACGTCAGAGATTTCACGTTGAAAGAGAAGGTTAAAAGGAGACCTTGTTTTTATTTATTTTTAATTGATATCTATGTCTTAAGATATTTTTTATTCTGAAAATATAGGGTGAAATATGAATGTACAACAGAGTCAATTGGGACCGGCACACAACAAGTTATGCTTTACATTAAGTGCGGCTTTGTATTTGCATACAAAAAGAAATGAATTAACACCACTTTATGCCTCTCCTCCATCTTACATCATTTGCACCCAGTGTCAGTTGAGTGATCTCACACACACAAAAGCAGTGGTATGTAAATATCAATATGTGTGTGGTGAGGGAAAGAGAGGGAATGTGCTGCATTTTGTTTGTGAGGGCATGTGTTGCGCGAGTCTGCCAAGATGTACAGACCTGTAACTGTGGTGATAATTACCTGTACAGGTGTACTGTGACTACCACGGCCACTCCAGGAAGAAGAACATCTTCATGTACGGCTGCAGCCCACAGTTGTCTTGGATGAACAACGACACTCAGAATCCTGTCTGCACTGGCAACAAAGCAGAAGACAATGGCTTCAAGGTATGATGCTTGCAGGCATTGTGTGTGCGTTGGACTGTGTGAGACTCAGAATCAGACATAGTCAGGTATATCTGTCATCAAACCAAACAGTGCTCAGGACACAACAGGATGGGGACAAGAGTTGTTGTTGGTCTAGTCTTAGCAGTCCACACTGGTTGATTAGAAAGAAGAGAATGATTGCACGGTTAGAAGAAGTTAATTAAATACATGTAGTTTAGTTCACAAAAAGGACTGGGCAAGGGGAATATATATATCTGCACCATATGCGTGGTACATATCCACAGCTAAAAAAAACCAAGAAAAAAAACAACTGATTAAGACATTTGTATGATTGATTCGAAAAGGCGAGACAATAGTGTTCACATGTCAAAACGGTTCAGGGAAACCTATTTTAGCTCAGTACCATGCCTATTGCCCAATCATGTAGATTGTAAGATGATGGTGTGATTGCATTTTCTTGAAAAAAAGATAGAAACTTATTCAAATGTCACTGCATTTGTGCGAATGATTTAGGGAAATGTCACCATTACGAATACTAAAATCATTAATCAATTTGCTGAGCAACACTGACCTGTGAAGATATACAGGTGCATATTTAAGCTGTAAAATTCAACCCCCTACCCCCCTCTGCCTTGCCCCCCTTCCCCCACCTATCATATTTCACACTCATACAGATATTATTTCAACTTTACACCTTTTTTCCCCCTCTAGACGCTACCACGGATCTTGCACCTGAGCAGCCCCCCATTCAGCCTGCAAAACTGCAGCTTTGTGTTGGAGCGCGGCAAAGAGGCGACAGCCCGTGTTGTGGTGTGGCGGCAGATTGGTGTTGTCCGCAGCTACACCATGGAGAGCAGCTACTGTGGCTGTGACCAGGGCAAATACAAGGTGGGTGCCGCTCACTGTGGATGGTTGCAGGGCTTGTCTGTGTGTTAGGGAGGGTGGGGTAGGGTGGGATGGGGGGGATGAATGTGTGTGTTTATGTAGCAGTATCTGCTTTGTGTGCGTGCCTGCATCTATATTTGTGTGTATGCCTTTCTGCGTGCCTGTCTCTCTCACAGTCTCTTTTTGTTGTTTTTGTGCGTTTTGTAGACGTGTGTAAAATGGTGTGGAATGCATGTATGCATAATCTCTCTCTCTCTCTCTCTCTCTCTCTCTCTCTCTCTCTCTCTCTCTCTCTCTCTCTCTCTCACACAGAGAGACACACACAGACACACATACACACACACACACACACACACACACTAATGATTGATTGATTGATGTGCTGACAGGACCAACACCTGAACACTCGAATGCTGGAAGAGATGGGCCACAAGTTCTGTGAAGGGCTGCTGAGGCTAGCCAAGACCTGCACAGGCTTTGATCAGCAGCTGCCAGATTTTGGTGCCTCCACAGCTGACTTTGGGTGAGGCCATGTTGAATTCATAAGTAGGATCTTGAAGTGGGGGGGGGGGGGGGGGGGAGGGTGTTTGGCTGTTTGTGTTTGGTGATTTTTGAAGAAGCCGTTTGTTTGGGATGTCACAGTAGTTGGCTTTTATGTGTTTATAGTCCCAGCACAGTGATGTCATTGTTTGTCTTCTCTGGATCAGTGTAACCTGCTGTCCACATTATATAATTTGCTGAGTCTGTCAAAACTGCATGGCTTTAGACAGTTGTTGTGTTTATATCCTGAGTGGTGTTATTGATGTTGACATGGATAATGCCACCTTTGCAGTCACAACTAAGAACAAAAGGGATTGGGTGGGGTGATGGTGTAGAGATGCACAAGGGACACATTTTTCAGCTTAGTCGTTGATCTTATTTCAATCTGCATTCTAATAATTTCGTTCACAACATTCATGGCTCCCTGTCAGTGATTTGCTTGTACTTTCGCACTACCAAAATGATGAGAAAAACAATGTTTGGTGGCTTCCGGCCAGATCAGCATTTTTTTGTGGGTTCTAGGGGAGCATATTGCCTTCTGTTACATCTTTCTCAACCTCGGCCTTGTGGCCTTAGTCTATACAGATGAAACAAAAGACGACATGCTCTCCTCGGCCAGACAAAAAAGCTGGTCTGACAAGAAGCGACCAAACATCTTATAATATGTACCCGCAGTTATAATTTACACACAGAAATATACAGATGGCCAGAACATATTTAACCAAATACTGTAATTACCAACTTACACACACGCAAAAGTGTGATATGCAAAACAAAAATTTTTAACAAGGAAAAAAAAGAATAAATACATGAGATTATTCTCCTGCTCAGTTACAATCAAATAACTGACTTACATTGTACTGACAAAACAAAACAAAATGAATTTAAAAAAAAATTATGCTGAGTAGGATTCGAACTACGGGCTCTATATCACTCAGATACATTGTACAACCAAATAAAAACCTGTGCCCATTTACACACAAAAATGTAAGAGAAAAAAACTTCTCCCACTCAGATGCAACTAAATGTGTACCCACTTACAAACAAAAGTTGCAAGATAAAAAACACATACAAAAGTTTAAACTAAAAAAATTTAAAAAAAAACTATACCACAGAGATACAATCATGCAATTACCCTAGTGATAAAAAAATAAAAAAATCCTACAAAAATCCTCCCAACCAGGAATTCAACCCAGGACCCACCAATCTACAGAGCACAAAACCTGACTCAGAGCCACAAAGAGAAAATGAAGGACATTGGAAGTGAAGAATAAAATGAAACACAGGAATCTCTCGCCTAATGATTGCATGAGGGTTGATTGAAAACTTTTGTGATCCATATCTGCTATTTGTTTTATTCAACATTTTGTGACTTAAATGGTGCTTATAACTAGACCATGGGTGGCATGAACACACACACACACAATTTAAGAATGATTTGTTCAGAAATGGCCACTTATAATGTCAATGCAATTGTCTCGCAGAAACACACACAGGCACACAGATCCAATCGATCGACAGACAGAATGACAAAGATAAAAAATAAAAAAAATAGATTCCTGGTATGTTCGCGGTGAGGAATAAGTTTATACCTGGGATTAAATTACATATTCTTACGCAACTCACATAGATAGCATTAACTTCAGTTAAAGTGCTAGGACACTGAACTACGCTTCACCCCAAAGGGGAAGCAACCCCCTAAAAAAGAACGGCATTGACCTATAACCCAAGCTATACAAGAGTCGAGGTCATACCGTCACGTGACCTATCACGCGTGACTCGACCGCCGCCGTGCTGGAAACTCACTCCTACTTCAGCTACCAGATAGCTCGGACGCTTTTTACACTACGCTGCAGGCTTTTAGCCTACTGTCTTCTGGACAGTGTTTCACCCCGTCTACAGGTCCCTGCTTCTCATGCACAAGTTTGGGTGAGCTCGTTTTAATTTATTTGCTTTTGCTTGCGTTTCTTTCTTTCTCCGTTGTTCGGTCTGATTGTTGTTTATCAATATCATATCTCAGACTGGTTTTTGTCAGCAATGGCTGACAAGGAGAATTAGAAACCACAGACTAGTCAGTAGCTGCTGAGGTTTCTCCTTTTACGTTTCGCATAAAGAGAAAGGCAAAGGCACTACCATTTCAGTCTCTAACTATTACGTCTGTTAAATAACCTTGTATGGTTGAAAACGACGTTAAACACCATATAAAGAAGAAAGAAAGAATGTCTGTTAATTTTGGACCCTATGAGTCCAATCGTGCTGAAGCAGGTTAAATTTAGGTTACTTCAGCCAAGACAAACGCAGTGGGAAAGAGAATACTTGTGTTTAAGATAGTTTTTCTTCCTTTTTGAGATGTTTTCGACCCAAATGTATAACATGTTGCCATTCGTCGAGTTTGCGCTCGCTCCCGGCGGGAGTGGGCGACGCAGTTTGTTGTCACGCATCGAGGTTCCGCCTTCATGCACAGTCACTTCGGCTGACGTGCACGCAGAGGAGTGTGTTTACTTCATACGAGGAGCGTTCACGCTCTACAGGTTAGTCAGGTTCACCGGTAGCCAGGTTCTCTGGTGAAAGTGTTCCAGTTGGGCCGGAACTAGTAGCCCCCCCGCCGCGGCTGGGGGGTGAAAGTTTGACTTTCCCGAGGCTATCGCTCTTAGCAAGCGGAACTCGGGGGGTCAACACCGGACAACAAGTTGGGCCGGAACTAGTAGCCCCCCCGCCGCGGCTGGGGGGTGAAAGTTTGACTTTCCCGAGGCTATCGCTCTTAGCAAGCGGAACTCGGGGGGTCAACACCGGACAACAAGTTGGGCCGGAACTAGTAGCCCCCCCGCCACGGCCGGGGGGTGAAAGTTCGACTCCCCGGAGGCTATCGCTCTTAGCAAGCGGAACTCACGGGGGGTTGACACCGGACAACGAGACAGATGTACTCACGGGCAGACTTTTATGTCTCGGTGAATGTGTACATGTCTCAACTTCCTCCTTTTGGGCAGGAAGCTGCTTTCGGGCAGGCTTTGCACGGTTCTTCTGTTTTGCAATCAGCCTCGCCTGTGGTGGATCGTTTTAGTGACGCAGCTAGTCACAGCGACTTTCACGGTCCAGCCTCAGCAGATTCGGAGTTCGATGATTCTCACTCAGTTTCTGAGGAGGAAGTTGATGGCAAGTTGTCACTCTAACTTAAACCAGCTATGGTTACTGCAGCTCAGGTGTCTGCCAAGTACTTCGCTGAAGGGGTGACAGCTATGACAAGCTCTGCGGCACCACCACCCTCAGTGGTGTGTGATTTCCGCCCTGCTTTAACGGAAGTTCAGGGATATCGTTTTAGCGAGTCTCCTTCTGTTGCTTGCGAACTTTCCAAGGTGCTGGCTAGAACTTCGGGTTCTGAGAATAGCTTGCCTGTGGATACTGTGCCTTTACTGGCTGCACACGGTCAGGCTCCTGATGCTGCTCAGCCATGGCTTGCCTCAGACCAGTTACGGAAGCGAGCACTTCGTTTCATTCACGCAAGTTTGCTCTCTCCCGTCGTCATCACAGTCTTATTGAGACTTACGCTTTGCCGGGTGCACCGCTTCCGGTCACTCCGGAGTTGGCTAATCTCAGGGAGGATGTCTATCGTTGGACAAAGCTTGCGCTTACTCTGAAGGCGCATTACTTGGTTTGGGGGAGACGGGAAGATACTCGTTGGAACTTGCGTCTCTTTCAGAGACACTTCTTCGATCTCTTTCGCGGTCGGTCGCGGTGTTGTTGAATCCTTTCGATTTTCGAAACGACGCTAGCGTGAAAGACGTCCTCATACTCCTGGCCTCTTTGGCTAAGGTTTCAGCCGAACAAATGTCAGTCGCGGCACGGTTGTACGCACATGCGGCTTACACACGCAGGGACGCTTTCTTGTCTGGCTCTAGAATTGAACTTGCGGAAGTTTTCTCATATGATTCTCCTTTTCCATCACTTCCTTTGTGGGCAGCGATGCGGCGTTGCTTTCGCTTGCGTCACCCGCGCAAGTAACGCTTCACTCGCTGAGCGATATCCGTAGGCCTAGGTTACACCAAGCCTAAGAACTTAGTTTATTCTTTTCTTCGTACTACGGAACCGCTTCCGGTTGCACCGTACTTGTCGATCATACATCTTTAATGTTCATAGCAAGGAGAAACTGTCTGTTTTCAAGAACAATGATCTCCTGGCTGTGGAAGATCGTGGCCGCACTTCTTTCTATTATCGTCTTGGTGCAAGATTTTGATTCATTCTTTCCCTTGTGCGGTTTCGTACTCACGGGATGGGATGCCTTTGTGTTCTGTCGGGACACATATTCAAAGGGCTTAGCTTTGCTGTTCTTCTGGGAAAAGGCCTCGGCCGACAGTATTGTTCTGTCGGTGAGACTTAAATCTCTTCCTTGCTCGAGGGTTTTTCTTTGCGAATCCTCCTCTTTGCACGCGGACTCTTTAACAGAGAGAATCTCACAGCAAAAGGAAAAGCCCACGGCACGCCTCGGCTTTTCTTATCAGAGAAAAGCGCTAAGCTGGCCGTTCTCAGCTTTGGGTTTTATCTTCTTCTCGGTGTGGCACGTTGCCAAATACCCACCACTTTATCTCCTCGAGGCGATTTAGCGGTAGGGTTCAGTGGGCAAACAATAGCACGCTTTCTTGCATACTCTTGGCACTTGTCAACTGGAGTCTTAGCGTTCTTCTCTCTGCCTCTGTGTTTTCCCACAGCGGCTGGAGGGGCGATTAGAACTCTCACTTTATTGAGGGAGGCACTGGGGCCCTTCCTTTTGGGTCACTTATATAGATCGTGCCTATGTTTACTTCCACCTTTGGATATACAAAATGGATCGGAAGTGGCTACTTTTTATTTAATTCAGTTCTTCAGGGCTCTGGTTTCGTTTGATAAGCAATCAAATGAAGAGCCGGAACATGTTACTGTTAGTGTCTTTTCTTGACTGGTTCACAGACACAACCAATCTTTGGATTCTCACACCACTGCTCTTACAGGGCGTTCCCGTTGGTTCTCTCTCCACCAGCGAAGCAGTTCTGTCTCTTGTGGAATTCTTTCCCCTTGTCAGGGGAGAACAGGTGTTGATTCAATCGGACAACATCACAGTGGTCTTTTATCACGAGAAGCAGGGGGTGGCATCTCGCTCCCTATCACTGCCACAGCGAGCATGCGAGGTTTTGATGTGGCTTTTACCACCACGAATTCTTATTAGCAGTGAAGTACCTTCTGAGAGGCTCTATGGCTTGGCAGACTCTAGTCGGTCGGCCAGGAATGTCCACTTGGATCGGACTCTATCTCGCTATGCGCTTCTACTCCTTCTGGTGAATTTGGAGAAGCCGCTGATAGAAGTTTTGCCTCTCGGTACTATCACCTTCTGCTAAATGTTCGTCTCCCCGTTCCCGGATAATACTCTCGATTCTACTTTGAGCGGCCTGTTGGTCTCACATTATGGGCCCATTCAATCTTGTTTGCCAGTCCTTTAGGCTGGCAAGAAGGCGCCGTTTTTTACACTCGAGCCACACGGGTGTCTACTGTACGGGAATCATCGAGACGCTCAGGGGCTTCTGCCTCATCTCTGGATTTGGTCTAGAGATTCCATAGGGGTTCAGCGTCTTCGTTTTTGTTTCACTTTGACTGGCTTGGAACAATTGGCGTACTTTTAAAGAACCCCACTTCTCTCCGTTCAATGCGGGTGGCGAACCACCTATCCTGGCTTTCCGAATTTTCTCCCACGTCTCTGAATTAAGACTTTATGCGATATCAGTTGCACTGACACAGCTAGGTCGCAAAACATTTTTTCACTTGGGTTCTTTTTAGCCAGCTTGGGATTTGCTCCTAGTTTCGGAGTTTTTGAGTTCGGATTGTTTAATCCTTGACAAATTAGCCTTGTTATTCTAAATACGGGAAGCCGTCATACTTACTCTAGTAGCTTCTGAGAGAAGTGCGAGTAAGTGCATTTTCTGTCTGGTTTTTGCTTTAGACATCTCTTTGGAGAAAGACTGATCTATAGCGCTTAGGTTTAATTCAAAATTTCTGACAAATAAGCAGAAACAGGGGTAACCAGATCCGATAATACAATTCTACCAATTTGCAATATTTTGGCTCTGCTAGAGCCATATTTAACAATTGTACATTTCGAGTTTAAATATATTTCTGACTCGCTTGACAAGTGGCCCCCTTCATCCCCTCCTTCCTCGTCCTGATATGGCTCTGTGTAGTCGGCTGGACGTTAAGCAACAAATAAACAAACAAACTGATCTGTTTAGATCACCAGAACAAAGGCTTTTGTTTATTTCCATCAACTTTTCTAGAGGCAATGATTTAGTGAAGTCAACCTTAGCTAAATGGACTGTCACATTGATTAGGCAATGCTTACAGTGGTGGCAGGGAAAAGGGGGGGGGGGCAGTCAGTCCTCCCTTTTCAGGCAGCACGGGCTCAAGAGGTCAGAGTGTAGGCCTCTTCTTTATCTGTTCCCAAGTCTGAGAGACTTACATAAGTCATGAATGCAGCTCATTGACCGTTCAAGGACATAGTCATGAGTTTTCTATCGGCGGGGTATTTTAAGTACCCGCTATTTTAATACACATCTACTAGACATCTTCCGCAGAAGATGTCTTTTTATGTTTTCCTGGGAACGTATCTGGTGCTCGGCAGAACATTAATTTCGGTTTGCCAGCTTTTGTAGCTACAGGCCAGATACTTGCAAGATGTTAACTGTGAGTTCATTTGCCCACCACCTAAATTAGCAATCTGCTATCTATGTGAGTTGCGTAAGAATATGTAATTTAATATAAAATTTCAAAAATAAATTTTGATTTAATTAATATACTTACCAACTCACATATTGGATTCCCTCCCGGCCTGCCCCGCAAATTTTTTTAAGGGGTTATATGTTTCAATACGGAATGGGTTTCACCGGTATACATCCTGCGCAGGCGCAGTACACCGGTAGTGTAAATAACCATCAAGGACCATGCCTTGTATGGCATACGGTTTTTGTTTCAGAGTTATTTTCCCACGTTGCCATGTAAGAGTGCTTCCATGTCTTATCACAAAACGAAGTTTTGCTTAGGGTTTCCCTAAAAATGAACAGATCACTTCAGTAGGAGTGAGTTTCCAGCACGGCGGCGGTCGAGTCACGCGTGATAGGTCACGTGACGGTATGACCTCGACTCTTGTATAGCTTGGGTTATAGGTCAATGCCGTTCTTTTTTAGGGGGTTGCTTCCCCTTTGGGGTGAAGCGTAGTTCAGTGTCCTAGCACTTTAACTGAAGTTAATGCTATCTATGTGAGTTGGTAAGTATATTAATTAAATCAAAATTTATTTTTGAAATTTTATATTTGGCTTGAAGTAAGGCTGTTTCTTAACTTTAGTATGTTACATGTACAAAATAAATCACATAACTTAACTGCTTCATCCAGGTGACATATGAGTCATAGGATTCATGAAATCATTATGACTCATTGACCACTGGGTTTATGATGCCCTCTGCTTAGAAAAGAGTAAACGGCTTAGCAATAGCAGGTATGCCACGTAGACTCTGTTTTAGGCTGTTTGCAAAGAATGTGCTATTGTTTGAACTGGTGCAATTCAGGGGGGGGGGGGGGGGGGGAGGGGTGTTTTTAATAGTGACATTTATGCAGGCAGCCTGTGTCTATTAATAAGTATGACTGCATTGCGTAATACCATATAACCCCCCTTTTTATTGACTCACATGCGAAGCAAAAGTGAGTCTATGTACTCACCCGAGTCGTCCGTCCGTCCGTCCGTCCGTCCGTCCGGACGTCCGTCCGTCCGGCCGTCCGGAAAACTTTAACGTTGGATATTTCTTGGACACTATTCAGTCTATCAGTACCAAATTTGGCAAGATGGTGTATGATGACAAGGCCCCAAAAAACATACATAGCATCTTGACCTTGCTTCAAGGTCAAGGTCGCAGGGGCCATAAATGTTGTCTAAAAAACAGCTATTTTTCACATTTTTCCCATTTTCTCTGAAGTTTTTGAGATTGAATACCTCACCTATATATGATATATAGGGCAAAGTAAGCCCCATCTTTTGATACCAGTTTGGTTTACCTTGCTTCAAGGTCAAGGTCACAGGAGCTCTTCAAAGTTGGATTGTATACATATTTTGAAGTGACCTTGACCCTGAACTATGGAAGATAACTGTTTCAAACTTAAAAATTATGTGGGGCACATGTTATGCTTTCATCATGAGACACATTTGGTCACATATGATCAAGGTCAAGGTCACTTTGACCCTTATGAAATGTGACCAAAATAAGGTAGTGAACCACTAAAAGTGACCATATCTCATGGTAGAAAGAGCCAATAAGCACCATTGTACTTCCTATGTCTTGAATTAACAGCTTTGTGTTGCATGACCTTGGATGACCTTGACCTTGGGTCAAGGTCACATGTATTTTGGTAGGAAAAATGTGTAAAGCAGTTCTTAGTGTATGATGTCATTGCTAGGTTTAGTTATTTTTGACCATGTAAAGGTCAAGGTCAAGCATGTGAGTCGTATGGGCTTTGCCCTTCTTGTTTAAACACACTTTCAGACACACACACACACCTCCCCCCTACCCTTCTTTCAGACCTAATGCTTTCTTAAACTTATTTCTGTTCACAACCCCTGTAATTTTACCCCCTTATTGAGACTCCATCTGATTTCAATTGATGCTCTGTTGGGTCTAAAAAGGTGGGTAATTATACTCCACACCTATATAGCTGCAGTACACAATCACAGCTAAAAACACAGGAGATCTCAAGAAAAAAAGTTTGAACGAGTAAACGTTGCAAATAAACAAGACTGAGACAAACACCAGTCAGTAAACAAAACGGCATAATTTAAGTGCCAGATGTTAAATAAAAAATATAAAAAATATGATCCGATGTTCCGGCCCTTCCCTCACCCGGTCAGGTTGCTCTATTTGTGGTAGGGAGAGAAAACATAACTTGATGAGCAAGCAGTCGGGTGCACATGTCTATCACAACGAGTGGGTCACGTGGACTGCTCCTTCAGTCAGCCTGGTGAAATGTCAGCTTTGAAACTTGAAACTGATGCAGATGGCATAATTGACATGAGATGGGTAGAATGTTGTTGATAAGCTGCAGACACCAGATGTGATTTTGATACTTGAGATGAGCACCCAAAAAAAGACATTTTGAGCTGATGCTAAAACATTTAAAGTGGTTTAATAAAACCAAAACCCTATCAATTTGACCCTTGCTTGATCCCAACTGAAGAACAGATTTTTATTTTTATTTTGTTTAATTCATTTTTTTTTAACGATTAACACTTTATTTTTTACAAGGATAATGGCATGAACAAAGTGGTGTTGTTTTTTTAATATTTTTTTAATTCTCTTTTTGTGGAGTTTTAACATTTTTTAATATTTTTTTTTACATGTATATGCTGTACATTACAGGACGTTACATAAACAAGGGGACAAATTCATAAAACAGAACACACTTGGACAATTACAACACACAGGGGGTGAGGGGAGGGTGATCATGGCTTGGTGGTCGCAGTATCAAAAATATGTTTAAAAAAAAGAGAACCTAAAGGTTACATCAAAACATGCATATGCAAGCGCCAATCCTTGTAAAATTTATTTAATGTATTTTTCAATATTGCGTCATGCTTTTCACAAATAAATCTTTGCTTAAAATTTCTACTAAATGCCTGAAAATGAGGGATCTTTTTGTTCATTTTGGAAATATATACGTGGTGTTTGGCACAAATTACAAACACATCAAAAACTTTATCGGTGACTACATTGTTCGCCATTCCAAATAGAACCAGTTCTTTGGAAAGTTTTAAATTGTCACAATGGGTGCAGTTCGCCTTTAACCAATTGACCAATTCTATCCAAAAAAAGTCTGCACTTTATCACACTCCCAAAACATATGTATAAGGGTTTCTTCATTTCTACCGCAAAATGTACACCATGACTTGTCCACAAATTTTCGCAAAAATAGAAACTAGCTGTTCTGTCAGCAAAATTCTGTACAATAATCGGCACTGGAACCATCTCAGACAAGTATCCTTTGTTGTTTTAAAAACATGTTGAAAAATAACCTTCTTATCTAACAAACAGTTTACGGATTCAGACTATTTTTCGGTACATTTTGGGACCGTAACATGTTCAGTCAATTGTTGATAAATAGATTGTGTTTTACCTTTACAAATACATTTCCACACAATGGGCTCTGTCATAATAAAATGTTTATCAAATTCTAAACCGATTTTTCTCTGATATTTTTTAACAGCCGGTACACCTTCATACAATAAGAAAATCTCCTCGCACATTCGGATATTTCATTTTAAACGCAATAGGATAGTATCCATTTTGTCCCAAGATATGACCAATCTGAACAATTCCATTGTCAATCCAATTTTTAATGTACACTGTCTTTTTATCTCTGCGAATATTAACATTATAATGTAAACATTCTGATACAAAATCGTTGAAGGGTCACATTTTCCATGTAATTTCTTATAATGTTTAAATACATCGGTCCGAAACGGGTTATCCATTTTCTGCATCAAAACATTTGCAAATTCTTCTCCTCTCATATTAATTGTTATAACAAATGGACATGCTTTCAACATTAATCTTGATATTAATCCAGTAAGACGTGTATTTTCAGGGGTGGGACTCTCTTGTGATGAAAAAAAAAAAGGAAATCCCTTTTTTCTAGGGGGGTTCGGGGGCATGACCCCCCCCCCGAATTGTTTTAAATGGTACATTAAAATCTGGTGCATTCTGAGACTAAAATTCAACTCGTTTGGATCAGGTATATAAGACATTCTCTTCACTCCCCCCAAACAAAAATGTGATCAACGTCAACGAGTGACACTTTCCCGCGTTTACTGTATTCATTTCTTTTCGACAAAGCAAGCAATTAATAGGCTTCAACCTTCTTGATAAATTCTCCAATAATTTCTTTATCAACCTTCTCCTCTGTCCAATCCCATCTCCAAACTTTCATCCAATGTTGAACATTTGCTTCGTTCGACAATGTCTTTGCGGTGCGCCATTAAGTTTCGCAAACCGGAAAAGACAAAGGCGAAGACTGTACCAAATGCGATTCCGAACTGTTTGAGAAATAAATGCCGTTTGAGAATAAAATCGTTAAATATTATCTGATGCGGAAAAATAGATTACTTCAGCGGAATTCGTAAGTTGTGTCCGCGGAAATCCGCGGATCCGCGGAAAAGTCCCACCCCTGATTTTACTCAAAACGTCCTGCAGTCGAGGCGGCGAAATTCAAGACGCTTCTTTTGGAACTTCGATCTCTTCCAAAGCCTCGTGCAATCTCTTTCGTCAAAGCAAAGAAACGTCACTCTGGAAAGTGTAGCGTAACGTGTTTTTTCCAAAAATTCATCGGGGGGAATTAGCGAGCGCAATTTTTTTTCCGTAATGACGTTTGTCTCGGTGACTTTGGCATCATAAGCAGTAGAAAAACAGGTCCCTGCCAGACTTGCTTGACATGACATCATTTACATGATATACACACGTGTGGTTTGAATATGATATTGTTATCTAATGAGTGGTCTCTCTCATGCATGTAGGATAAAGACAAATTTCCAGGTTTGTGCAAGAGAGAAATTCATCATTAAGTTTTTTAATCTTATCTTATCGCACATTTCAACACAAACTAAACTGTTGCGAAATCAGCTCTTGACATTGTAATATTAAGGCACACACTTGTGAGACTCACAATGTCTTTTAAATGCTTCTGGATGATGAGGCTTTTGCCTCAGTACCTTAATTGCTGTGCCAGTTACGAGACATGTGGGTAATTTTGAATGAGTATGGGCACATAAAGTTTATGCTTCTGGATGATTAGGTTTTTGCCTCGGTACCTTAAACTGCTGGGCTAGTTACAAGACATGTGGGTAACTTTGAATGAGTCTGGGCATTATAAAGGTTCTGCCACAAAGCAAATGTCTTTAAATGCAACTGGAGTTAAACATTTTGGAAGAACCCCCTTTGGACAGAGGAGCATTTGTTCCATATTTATCAGGTTTTAGATGGAACTCCGGCTTCTCTGAGGAATTAAAAGGTGTGCTTGATTCAGAATACATTTGAAACCAATCAACGTTTTTCAAAGAATAATCTTTTTTCTTTTGTATGGCTGTAGAAAAAGTTTCTCCCTTTAAAAAAATAAGACAAAACAATGCCTCTGATTAGTTGAGCCAAGCTATCTGCTGGCGTCGCTCTGAAAAAAATAATCTTTAATGTGCATTTTGTGCAATGTCTGCACTATACGATGCCCTTTCCTTTTGAAAATATGCACACTGCTATAGATCACTGTTCATTGCCGTCATGATTGCTTCTCTGCAGTATATTAGCATAGCTGTGTGCGAGTTGCCAAACGAGCTATACATGTACATAGATTTTCCATACATGCAGACCTTGAGTGTTCTTGCAGCGTACTTCAGCTTAGACTGCAGTTGCTGAGACTGGTTTTCACATGATAATGATCTTATTTGTTACAATTGTTTTCTTTTCTTACAGAAGTTTTGAGGGTCTGGAGGATGGAGAACAGGACGGTTTCAGCAAACCCACAGGTGCTTCCTGTCTTTTCGAGGACACTGACCTTGCTTCGTTCAGTGACGATGATGATCGATCTGGGGATGATGAGGAGAATTATGGGGAGGATGATATCTCAACTTGAGCTTTGAAACTGCGTAGCATTCTCACATTCACTGTCAGATGACAGATCTGTCAATGTTTAAGCTAAACAGTTATCCAGTTTCCAGGAAGCAGGGATATTCCAGTGTTTGAACTTTCAATGACAGAGAGGAGTAGATTTTGCATTGATTCTGTGAGATTTGTAAAACAGTGGATGGAATGAAACTTACAGTTAAAAAGAAAACCATGGCTAAAGGTGTGATGCAGATGTGGAGGTAAACGTTAGCTTGCGTTGCAATAAGAGGCTGTACGATGTGATCGTTCTTGACCAATAAGAAAGTCTCTTTGGGTGATTGACTTTTCAAGAATAGATCTTATTATGTATGTAGTCGTATGTGCTTCTGAGTTGATGGAGTATTACACTTGTATGACAGGGTCTTGAGGATGTTCCTCAAACAAAATCTCAGGTGTTATCAAAACTTTTTTTTTTTAACTTTCTTATTGATAGGGCAGAAAAATGATGAAAGCATGATTGAAGGCCATTTTAAGAACTTACAAATGCATTCAAATCAAAGGTAAAAACTGTCTAGATGGATTGTATAGGTGTGCATTGCTTTCCTGATATATGATGCCTGTTAACATGTACATAGGGCTTGCTCAGTCACTGCCCATATGAGAATGTGCAGACAGTCTGCATTCGTCCTAATAGATGCAAGATTTCTGTCAGATTCATCATGAGGGCAAGAATTCTTTTTATTTTTAAAGAGAAAACAAAGTTTCATCTGCAAATACTTCTCTTAATTACATGAGTCCCCCCCCCCCCCCCCCAACACACACACACTTTTTTTTCCACCAAAGAACCCAAAACACAATGAACTCATGATGCATTTCTATGAAGAAGAAAAAATCTTGGTATCAGTAGTGCTTCCATATTCTTTAACATTACTTTTTAACTAATTGTGATTCCAGAATGTGGCTGTGATATTGTTTTGACAATGGCATTTAAGTCAGAGTTTGTATGTGCATCACAAATATATTTTGGATAGATTAAAAGGGAGCTGCTTCCCTTTTTTAGATCTGGCTTGCTTGTCTTTGCTGAAATTACTTTCTTGCAAAGCGAATGTACATTTAGAATGTGTATTATATATAACTATTATAAGTGAAGCACAGGTTGTTTTTTGACTCACATGCGAAGCAAAAGTGAGTATGTACTCACCCGAGTCGTCCGTCCGTCCGTCCCGGCGTCCGTCCGGAAAACTTTTAACGTTGGATATTTCTTGGACACTATTAAGTCTATCAACACCTGATGTGGCCTGATGGTGTATGGTTACAAGATCTCAAAAAACATGTGCGGCAACTTGACCTCACTTCAAGTTCAAGGTCACAGGGGCCGTAATTGTTGTCTTAAAAACGACCATTTTTCACATTTTCGCATTTTTTTCTGAAGTTATTGAGAATGGCAACCTTAGCTATGTATGCTATACAGGGCAATGTAAGCCCTATCTTTGGACACCAGTTTGGTTGACCTTGCTTCAAGGTCAAGGTCGTAAGGGTCCTTTAAAGTTGGATTGTATACATATTTTGAAGTGACCTTGACCCTGAACTATGGAAGATAACTGTTTCAAACTTAAAAATTATGTGGGGCACATGTTATGCTTTCATCATGAGACACATTTGGTCACATATGATCAAGGTCAAGGTCACTTTGACCCTTATGAAATGTGACCAAAATAAGGTAGTGAACCACTAAAAGTGACCATATCTCATGGTAGAAAGAGCCAATAAGCACCATTGTACTTCCTATGTCTTGAATTAACAGCTTTGTGTTGCATGACCTTGGATGACCTTGACCTTGGGTCAAGGTCACATGTATTTTGGTAGGAAAAATGTGTAAAGCAGTTCTTAGTGTATGATGTCATTGCTAGGTTTAGTTATTTGACCCTGACCCTGAAGGTCAAGGTCATGTAAAGGTCAAGGTCAAGCATGTGAGTCGTATGGGCTTTGCCCTTCTTGTTTTACATGGCTTTTAGACAGCATGTTCAAGTACAGAAAGTCAGCAAAATCTGTCTCATGACCTTTGTGTCCATGCTTGCTTTTCGGATAGTTGAAGTATTTCACGTTGTAAAACTGCATAGAGCTGTGCCTGTAAATATAAGAAATGTGCCTGTTCTAAAAATGTTCACCTCTCCAGATATAGAGCTAAGTTTTTAACTCATCATTTTACTTTACTACAAAATGATATTAGTCTTAATTCCTACCTTATGTACTGAAATGTCATGCTAACATTTGTACATTTGTTCTAGTTTTCACTAAATGTTTGCAGAATTGAGCACACATGTAAACTAGGAATGGAGACAAGGGTAGAGGTGTTTGTGTGTGTGGGTGTGTGTGTGTGTAATAAGAGCAACTCCCGGAAACTACTGGACTGATTTTCATAAAACTTTCCATGAGAATTCTTCCAGATAATATCCCCAGAGGGGTCCTGATTTGGCCTATATGGTCCGCTGGACCCAAAAAGCAACAACAATCAATCAATCAATCAATCATATCCCCAGACGTTGTTGGTTTTATTTTTTGGATAGATGTCTTTGATGACATATCTGACTTTTTAAAGAAGTTGAGGCGATACTGTGGCAATCTTATCAAATTGATTGAAATTTTGGTCAAACAATCCTTGACCCAGTCGAGACTATGGGATTGCAGTTGAGCTCAATAACTCAATAAATCAATTTGCTCATTAAAAATCAAAAAGTTTTGATTAAAATTAAAATTTTAATAACTGATTACAAAATGATTTGATTGTATTTTTTTTTATCAATTCCTAAATCCAAATATACAGATATGTCATGTTTACTCTGAAAATGTGCTCAAAATGACAGAAAAGCGGTTCT
Source organism: Littorina saxatilis (assembly GCF_037325665.1). Classification (NCBI taxonomy): domain Eukaryota; kingdom Metazoa; phylum Mollusca; class Gastropoda; order Littorinimorpha; family Littorinidae; genus Littorina; species Littorina saxatilis. The sequence continues at coordinate 82,264,165 of NC_090245.1, forward strand.
ATGTTCGCATGCTTTGCGGAGCCCAGCTCGGTCTGTCTGGATCTTCTTAGCAATAACTATTCCCAGGGTTTTAGAGTTATTATCTTTTAGGTTCAATTGGTTGGTTAAATGTTTTGATATCGCTTCAAGGCTATTTCTATACAGCAACTAAGCTATTTATTTTTGAGAATATCGACCAAACTTGTACCAGTTTGTAGTCAGTTAACTGCAAGATTGACATCTATACTGTGGCATTTTATATCTACCTTTAGTGAAATTCTATGTACACACCTGATGTTTTTGGATATGAAAAAGAACAAAACATTTATGTTTTCTAATATTTTGCGCATTTTCAATGTTTGTATTATTAGACTGAAATCAAAATATATTGCACTTCTCAGAGCAATTTATTTTGTACAAATACTTTGCTTAAAAAAAGATAACTAAAAAAAAAGAAAAAAAAAAGAAAAGCAGAGAAAAAAGAAAGAAAAACACTCAGTCCCCTATTTTAACACCTTTTCTGTTATGAACAGGCTATCTTAGAAAGCAAGGTCTTACAAGAACGAATTGAATTTAATTGAATTTAAGAGGGCATATGAGTTTCAAATGGTACATTTACCTTTATCCAAAATAACGCTGCATGACATTGTGAACGTTGTCTTTGTTGTATTTTACATAAAGGGAGTTGCGTCTGTATCAATAACTAAATTGAATCAATGTGATGTGAAGTAAATAGGTGTGTGTGTGTGAGGTGAGATATAATAACAAGTGTTTATTTTTGAGAGTAATTGATGGGGTAAGGATGAGAGAAAGAGAGAGAGAGAGATTCTGAGAGAGAGGAAGAGAGAGAGAAGCGCTAATCCAACAAGTAAAACCAACATTTTTGTTCTGATCTTTTTTGTTTTATGACTACTTTGTGTCAGACACTGTGTCCATCTCATTCAAGACAATCGGAAGTTAAAGCTAAAGAACATGATTTTTGTATGGATTTTTCACGATTGTTTTGTGTGACATAACGTTAACTCCGTTTTTGACAACTGAGCTTTCACAAGAAAAGTGGTACCTGCGATGAAAGGACACCATTAGGAACAGCCAAAGTTAGTGTCCAATATTGCGGGTGGTCTTTAATGACAAGTCTATTTTTTTCAAGAGTATAGCCAAAGCGACAAGTTCGCAACAGAAGGTGTCCTTTATTGAAAGGTGACCTCTTATCGCAGGTGACCGCTGTACGTGTGTACATGTTCAGAAACCCTGAAGGTAGGTAAATTCAGTATTTTTATTATCAAGGACAAAAAGGATGGTGACTTGATTTTTAAGTCAACTAATAATGTAAACATAAGATGAAGTCTGAGCTGCATTAATTCTGAATGCTGTATACTGTACATGGATTAAAGTTAAGAATTGAGCATGGAATTTTCTTTTGTTGTCAAGAAAAGAATCTGCATCCATTTTGAAAGTGATGCAACAAATGTGTTGTGGCATGTTGCACAAGCGCGTGTACATGTACAATATTTCCTTATTTTTCATTTTCCTCTAAATATAATGTGTGTCCTTCATAAATGTGTCAATATTAATTGAGTCACTGGCTACAGATCTTGCAAAACTTTGTATGCCTTTGGACACATGTGAGATGTGATTCATCAAACCAGCTGGCCTTTTCAAAATGATGTAACCGGTGTAGAAAGATGATCTTTACAACTTTTCATGTCATCGCTCGGACTGTATTCGCTACATGTATATTTCTGTATAGACATTGCAGACATACTTCATAGTTGAATGGACTTGAATGCTTACCTATTACATTTACCTGGTATGGCCATATATATATATGTATACCCCCCGCGGGTTAGGGGGAAGAATTTACCCGATGCTCCCCAGCATGTCGTAAGAGGCGACTAACGGATTCTGTTTCTCTTTTTACCCTTGTTAAGTGTTTCTTGTATAGAATATAGTCAATTTATGTAAAGATTTTAGTCAAGCAGTATGTAAGAAATGTTAAGTCCTTTGTACTGGAGACTTGCATTCTCCCAGTAAGGTAATATATTGTACTACGTTGCAAGCCCCTGGAGCAAATTTTTGATTAGTGCTTTTGTGAACAAGAAACAATTGACAAGTGGCTCTATCCCATCTTCCCCCTTTCCCCGTCGCGATATAACCTTCGTGGTTGAAAACGACGTTAAACACCAAATAAAGAAAGAAAGAAAGAATGTATATGTTGGGCGCGTTTGATCGATCTGCGCGATCGCGCGATCGCGCTGCGCGTTTGGTGGATCGATCAAACGCGCACACATCGATCGATGTGTGCGCGTTTGATCAATACAAAGAATACAAGAATCATTAAAACGCGCAGCTCTTATATACTTGCGCATTTGGACGATCCGTCTCACAAATCACCACACTACGCACACACACGTCTGCTGGCAATGACCGGAAGTTATGACCGGAAGTAGGCCTAGCTATAAGTGTCTAAACAACAATCTGTAAGACATTTTAAAAAAGAAGAAAAAATGGGATTATATTGTACCAAACACTTCCTCAAAGACATCACATCACAGGTATATCACATCACATCACAGGTATACCTTATCATCCATTTCACATGTATTAGCTCATTGAGTGTTTAATTGTCCTTTAATAGCAAATGATTTAAAAGTTCAGCAGTTTTCATGAGATGTCAGAGGGATGGACAGAGATGAGGAAGGAGGGATTGGGGGGAGAGACTGAGAGACTAAGAGAGAGACTGAGAGAGAGAGAAAGTGTGTGTGTGAGAGAGAGAGAGAAGAGAGAGAGACAGAGAGCAGAGAAGAGAGAGACAGAGAAGAGAGAGAGACTGAGACTAAGAGAGAGAGAGAGAAAGAGATCCTGAGAGACTGAGCGACTAAGAGAGAGAGAGAGAGAGAGAGGGAGAAAGAGAGAGACTAAGAGAGAGAGAGACAGAGAGAGAGAAGAGAGAGCGATAGAGAGAGAGAGAGAAGAGAGAGAGACAGAGAGAGAGAGAGACTTAAGAGAGAGAGAGAGAGAAACATTGAAACATAGAACTTTATTACAGGAAAGATAGCATTAGATCCGTAGGACCTTTCTTCCAGCTAGTCCTGATCTAAGCAAAATGGTTATAATCGAAATGGGAAAACATAGGAACAAACTTTTTATGATGAAACGCAGACACACGCAATAATAGTAATATAAGACATAAGATCATAAGAGAGAGAGAGAGAGAGAGAGAGAGAGAGAGAGAGAGAGAGAGAGAGAGAGAGAGAGAGAGAGAGAGAGAGAGAGAGAGACTGTTTGAAAGATCGAGAGGCCTGACAACAAACAAATCAAAAACGTTGTTGGGGTATATTTCGGAACATTCCTGTATTTGAAACTTTTCACTTCCGGCGTGCGATGTGTGTGTGTGGTAGGGACTTACTTTGTGACAGATCGTCCAAATGCGCAAGTATAAGAGCTGCGCGTTTTAACGATTCTTGTATTCTTTGTAGCCTATTCTTTGCATCGATCAAATGCGCACACATCGATCGATGTGTGCGCGTTTGATTGATCCACCAAACGCGCAGCGCGATCGCGCGATCGCGCAGATCGATCAAACGCGCCTAACATATATGTATATATGATCATGTGTATCTGGTGAGAGTGGTTTTAACTTCAAGACAAGGATCCTTTCTCTTCCTTCTGCCTTAATACTTTTCCTGTACTAAACCAGTTTATTTTTTTATTTAATAATATTTCATAATTTTATGAGTTGTGAAAGTAACAGAAAGAAATGATTTCTGATGTGATTTTGTTGTTCACATACATACATTACCATGTATTCATTTAGGTTTTTTTGTCCAACATTGTACTAGATTTTGAAAGTAGAAACTGCTTTCAAATGTATTAGTTCCAAACAAAGCAAATGACTTTAGGTGTGTGTTTGTTGTCGGCCTTAACGCAAAAGGCCTCTGTCCCTCCGTCCGTCACACTTTTGATTGCTTGTAGCTCCAGTGTTTATGGGCCGATATGTCTGAAATTTGGCATGACATATTTTAGACCATCACTGCCCAAATGTCGTAGTTACATGCGATTAAGTGCTCACGTGTGCTTTCCATCGCTCATAGCTCGGGCATTCTTGACGGATTTGCCCCAAACTTTGTTTGAATGTGAATACATGTACATTGATGCTGAATCCGGGGTTTCTGTCCCCCCAGTCTAAAAAAAAAATTGCAAAGCAAAAATTTGAAAATAAAGAAAAAGGATGGCTCAGATTGCACCAGATTGCTCCATTTTTTTTGTTTTTATCAACATCTTCCGGACCCCCTAGGAGCCAGCCTTTGTCTTCTAAATTAGTTTTGGATCGGTCAATATTCCTGCTTTGATCCAAATTTGACTTCTTGAATTAACTTTTGGAAGGTGTATTAGGGGAAGTTTCTTCGCTCAGATAGTACCAGATTGCTCCATTTTACTTGTTTTTATCAACATTTTCCGCGGGGGCAAATGCCCGCCGACCCCCCTAGGAGGTTCGTGCGCTTCGCGCCCTAAACTAAACGCTGCGCGTCGTCTATCTTTCCCTGAAAGAAATTTGGACAAAAACCACTTAAAAATGGTGTGATCTGCCCCTGCTGTTGGGTTCTTTATATTGTTAAAAATTCTTCAGTAAATAGGAACAGAAAAAAAACTGCAATTTGGTTTGGAACAACATTACTCGAGTTTGAGCACTAGGTTGATTCGATTCCCAGTCAGGGCGATATTTAAAAAAATTATTGTTTATAACCGCTCTTGAGTTTACTTTTGTGTGTGTGTGTGTGTGGGTGTGTGTGTGTGTGTGTGTTATTTACAGTTTTGTATTTATATATACTTTTTAATATTTAAACTGTAAAGCGCTAAGAGTTGCTATCAGGATTTGCGCTATAATAAAAAAAAAAGATTAAACAGGTACCTGACCCAATTCAGGGACGGAATAGGCGAAAGAAATGCGATGCTATCGCGAAGACCACAATGAACTTGGTCAGTTTCATTTGCGGAAGCCGGGTCACTGAAACGCTATAATACACATAAAGGTATAATATATACCTGTTATTGTCTGTCTAGACACAAACAATAGGACTAGCAACATTAGACACTTTCGAGAGTTTGTGAATCTGGACACCAACCATGACTGCCATTTATATATCATTATTATCTAAGTCACAGCACAGCGTATGTCTCCCACCTGCCTCAGCCAGACAATGCTCTCACTGGACAGAACCTGACTGAGAAATGAAGAAAGAGATCTTGACAGGTGTGATAAGCGTACACATTGCACATCTGGCTGGTTAGAGAGGTGGCATGTCACTGAAGCTTCTCCAGGGTTGAAATTTACCTAGTTTTGGTTGCTCAATGATTTACCGCGTCAGAGCAAAAACAACCTTTCATTTTAAGCACAACATAAGAAAGTTACTTTGATTTTTCGTTGTTGGAATAATTAAAAACGCCCGCCACTTGCCCCTCAGCCAGACTATACACGTGTGCAACTCCTTTCCTCAAAGACTATCAGTACAGCTATTCTTCAACGCACGCTCCCTTGAGAGAAAATAACCGAACGAAGAACAACACAACATCCTGCAAGGCACCTTGCAAGTAGGTTGCCGTCAGGGCAATCGGAGAAAGAACTGCTGGACACACTATTGAATTAATAGACAGGACTTCAACATGACAAAACTGCAAGAGACAGCACACCTAGCATAGTCATGCAAGACAGTCGCAGCTGCCCCTGACCCCCCCCCCCCCCCCCCCCCCACCAACCCCCATCAATACCTTTTCAGAAACTGAACTGAATGGAAATATTGAGATCTAGATGTGGTTGAATGATCTTCCATAGACTACTTTGGTATACACGCCCTTTAAAGTTAACATTTCCCAAATGAATACAAACAGACAGATTCTTATGGAGGACACACATCTTGCCAACAAAATAATACGCAACCGTCTGGGCTTGGACCTCTTCTATATATATATATACGACTTGTGTTTGTGTGTGAGTGTGTGTGTGTGTGTGTTCGCGATGCACGGCCAAAGTTCTCGATGGATCTGCTTCAAATTTGGTGGGCATATTCAGGTAGACCCCGGACACAACCTGGTCGATGAGAATTTTCAACACGTGCTCTCAGCGCGCAGCGCTGAACCGATTTTGGTTTTTCTGTTCATCTTCCCAGATCCATTCCCAGTAACTCTTCCTTATCTTCTCCAGTGTTTTGCGTTTATCTCCCTTCCTTCGTGTGGCGTCAATCCATATTCCCGTTACTATTTTTAGAAGGTCACTGTCCACAACGCTTTCATCCCGGCGAAGCCGGATATTCCCGTTACTATTTTTAGAAGGTCACTGTCCACAACGCTTTCATCCCGGCGAAGCCGGGTATTCCTCTACTTCTTCCCGGCGAAGCCGGGTATTCGGCTCTACTTCTTCCCGGCGAAGCCGGGTATCATTCGGCTCTACTTCTTCCCGGCGAAGCGGGTATTCATTCTAGTTTTATATATGTGGGGATATAAAACTCAGAAACTCTCATGTAAAGTTTCATGAAGATCTGTCCCGGCGGTAGTTTTCTCTGAATCGCTGTACACACACACACACACACACACACACACACACACACACACCGCGACCCTCATCTCGATTTCCCTTCTATGTTAAAACATATAGTCAAAACTTGACTAAATGTAAACAAGTCGCGTAAGGCGAAATAACAACATTTAGTCAAGCTGTCGAACTCACAGAATGAAACTGAACGCACTGCATTTTTTTCACCATGAAGACCGCATACTCGTAGTTTTGTCAGTCCACCGCTCGTGGCAAAGGCAGTGAAATCGACAAACCAGAATAGTGCGGTAATGGTCGCGCTGAGCAGGATAACGCGCTTTTCTGCATCTCTATTCTTTTTAGCGTACCGAGTTTGTTTTGTATCCAAACATATCATATCTATATGTTTTTGGAATCGGAGACCGACAAGGAATAAGATGAAATTGTTTCTAAATCGATTTCGGACAATTAATTTTGATCATAATTTTCATATTTTTAATTTTCAGAGCTTGTTTGTAATCCAAATATAACATATGTATATGTTTTTGGAATTAGAAAATGACGAAGAATAAGATGAAATTGAATTTTGGATCGTTTAAAAAACAACAATGTTTAATGACAAGTTTCCGATTTTTAATGACCAAATTCATTAATTATATTTTTAGCCACCAAGCTGAAATGCAATACCAAAGTCCGGCCTTCGTCGAAGATTGCTTTGCCAAAATTTCAATCAATTTGATTAAAAAATGAGGGTGTGACAGTGCCGCCTCAACTTGTACAAAAAGCCGGATATGACGTCATCAAAGGTATTTATCGAAGAAAGAAAAACCCGTCCGGGGATATAATTCCCAGGAACTTTCATGTCAAATTTCATAAAGATCGGTCCAGTAGTTTAGTCTGAATCGCTCTACACACACACACACACGCACGCGCACACACACACGGCACACACACACCACGACCCTCGTCTCGATTCCCCCTCTATGTTAAAACATTTAGTCAAAACTAAACGAGTGTAAACCTGGTATCACACAAGCCATGTAAGTTTATGATGTAATCATCATAAAAATTCATTACACTGTATGTCACGTGCCGTCATTCCATTCTTTCCATAAGCTTATCATCCCGAAGAAGGCAGTAACGTGCCGAAATATTGATTATAGATATAAACGTACCTAACCTGGTTACTGGTGTGTTTTCTTTTTATTTAAAACACTGAGCCATGCATGTAGTATTCTGTTTACCCGGCATTGTGTACTTTCTACCTCACATTTCCAGAAGGAGTCCAAACTGAAGACGCGTCTTCTTGAACCTGTCTTCCGAAGTGAAAATCGCCAAAAGCGAAATATAACGCAAACAGACGTCACAAAAGGAATTGGGTTCTTGTGTACAGCTGGGGGGTCGCTTAACTTTAACCATATTATTTTTTTAATTTGTTTACGTGTACACTAGGTGAGTAAATCTCAACTTCAAGTGCATTAAAGATACATTGCACTACATTGAATAAAAGAATGCTTCATTTCGTTTTTCTATGTAAATTAAACTCGCGTGTGACGCAAATATGTCGACCAAAAATGTGAATGGCGATACCTTTGCTCATTGCACTGGAAGCTTCCATATAAACTGAGCAAAACAATTATTGCACGCATTTTCGTACCCCAACTAAAATATCATTCCCGTGTCATTTTATTAAAACTTTATATGCCATTTAAGGCCCTTCACTTGGCTACCTTGCACACTTTTCGGATCAAAGTTTTCTGTTTTAAGTATCACGTGACCGCCACCGAAGTGAGGATACCCCCCCAAATCGACCTGACAATAACGTCAGGTACCAATTTAAAAATCGACAAAAATTCAGAATAGGCGCGGCTTGGCAACTTTAAATACGTACGAGAAGAAAGAAAAATCATTTATCTATCCAGAACAGGTTGTTTTGTTTTGGTATCTTGCGTATCTCTTGTGTTATGTCATTTCTACTGATGCAGGTATGGAACGCATGATCAGTAGAAAACGAGAGGATTATGCGTCCATTTTGAGGGGTACCATGACAAAAAGCGCTTTATTTCAGCAATGCCGGAAAGGATTGATTCGAAACTTTCAGGAACTGAAGTCTGCATTCGAGACTTACCCTCGGTGAAATTTTGGATCACTACAGGCTTATATTCAGATGTTATGCACTCTTCCGGAAAATGTTTTTAAACCCGTCACAGGTTTGTGAATGTACAGTCCAAGGCGAAAGAAACGCAACTCATTCGCGCCCACTGTTGCGAATGATTTTTCGTCATTTTCAAATTGTCGTAAATTATGAACCAGATAAGGTAAATCAAAAAGAAAACCAGATTCATAGAGGATATTTTACTGGCTCTACGATAAATGCATAGTATTTAATCGTTTTTATCTTTTACTTGTTCATAAGTTGTGTTATACAGGGTAGGGGTCAAGCGAGTCGTGATTGCAGGCAAACGTGTCTCTTCAACATGCTACAACAATCGTAAAAATGCATATTTTTTAAAAAGGTAAAGACATTTTTGGAGGAAATTCATTTCTCAACAACACCATTTAATTAGAATTATTCGCCAAAGCGTTCAAGACTCCCAAAAATGAGCAAAGATTCCTTGGACAGTGTTAAAAAGGGTTGTTTGGCAAAAGCTCATTCGCACGGAATCGACGTGATTTCTTTTAAAAAAAAAGTTGCTATTTTTGGCCAAGTGTCTGGTCTACACGATCAGGCTATTACTAGAAACAAAAAAGTGCGGATTAAACCAATTAAACGCGTTAGCTGTGCAATTGCGCAGATCGAATAGCACATAAACTAAGCAGACGATAAAACTTGATCTTCTAAAAAGCCTCATCTTGGGTGTTTATGACGTCTGCGTGTTCGTAGAAAGAAAATAAACTTGCATCGGTCTTAAAATTTGTTTGTTTGTTTGCTTAACGCCCAGCCGACCACGCGGTGCTGCTTTGACATATAATGTGCGCCACACACAAGACAGGCTTCATGTCTCACCCAGTCACATTATTCTGACACCGGACCAACCAGTCCTAGCACTAACCCCATAATGCCAGACGCCAGGCGGAGCAGCCACTAGATTGCCAATTTTTGAGTCTTAGGTATGACCCGGCCGGGGTTCGAACCCACGACCTCCCGATCACGGGGCGGACGCCTTACCACTAGGCCAACCGTGCCGGTGGTCTTAAAATAGCAATATCAGCTGAAGAGACGATACAAAATGATAACCAACCAACCAACCTGCGTGATTGGGACATTAATTGCCCTTCTACAAGATGCAAGGTCTCCATTCTCGTGAAGTCTGTATGACGAAAACAGGCGCAGCTGCAATTAGCGAATGTTTTTGTCTGCAGAACAAATGAACGAAAGTGATACCTATGAGGTTCTTGATTTTTTTATTTGTTCATAATATGTTAAAAACACACATTTTAATAAAAAAATAACAATATCTTCGAGAAGCTTCCTTAGAATAGGGGTCACCCAGATTCTCTTCATTAAGCAAGTATGGTTTCTTCGTAGAACACTTCCAGTGCTCAAACTTTGTTATCAGTGAGATTTGTCTCATATTCCGCACTTCAACCGCACAACTTCAAAGACTCAAAGATGTTACAGCCCTTCTAAGGAAATTGCCTCGCAGTGTCAGGCAGTTTATAACACACTATACATCTCATTTACTAACAGTTCAGAATTGCACTAAAAACATCCATGACTTTCTAAGCAATCACTTACGGAAACACACACCCACATACAGACTCACACACGCATGCACACTCAGGCGCGCACGCAGGCAAGCACACACACACACACACACACACACACACACACACAGACACACACACACTCTCACATACACACACACACACACACACAAGGACTCTCGCTCTCTCTTTTTCTCTTGAACAGGTTGTTTCTGTCCGGCAAACGTCACATTCTTACAGCTCTAGGTTAACGGTTACAACGGAGTTGCATCGTCCAGTTCTCCTCAGCCTTTAACTTTGACGACGACGATGATGATGTGGTCTATTAAAGCCCCGATTGAGCGCACTATTTCAGATCTGGCCAGACGTTTACAAGGGGTAAGACCATACGTTCACATGGACACGTACCCAAAAAATCCAACACCATGGCATCCTCCTGTGCAGAGTGGAAATTCTGAGAGGAATTCATTTCGCTAATTGACAATAGTGTCAGTTACAATATTAGGCCTAATCCATTTACAGTCTAACCCTGCACAGAAAACAGCCTGGATGTTGATTCCTGGTATGTGTCCAGGGGGAGGGATTGTTCCGAGTAAAACTGAGCCTTGACAGATATGAGAAGGTGAGCTGAACCGTTTGCATGGGAAGAACGGCGCCTTCAAGTTCAAGTTCTTACCGTGGTTGTGCCGTAAAGTGCAAGCGATTTACGATCTCGCTGATGAGATGCTGAAAGAAGTCGCCGAGGCGTACATAAACAGTATTTACATTTAGATTCATAATCCCTTGTCTACTTTGCCCTAAGAAGTCTTGAATAAATGGGATCCTCGTCTGAACGCCGCCAACAGATTTTCTCCCTTTTTGAGTCACTTGAGAAAAAGTGACTCTATGTAATCGGTCAGTGTTAGTCTGTCCGGCCGGCCGTAGACACCACCTTAACGTTGGACTTTTCTCGGAAACTATCAAAGCGATCGGGCTCATATTTTGTTTAGTCGTGACCTCCAATGACCTCTACACTTTAACGATGGTTTCGTTGACCTTTGACCTTTTTCAAGGTCACAGGTCAGCGTCAAAGGAAAAATTAGACATTTTATATCTTTGACAAAGTTCATCGGATGTGATTGAAACTTTGTAGGATTATTCTTTACATCAAAGTATTTACATCTGTAGCCTTTTACGAACGTTATCAGAAAAACAAGGGAGATAACTAGCCTTTTCTGTTCGGCAACACAACTTAACGTTGGGCTTTTCTCGGAAACTATAAAAGTGACCGGGCTCAAATTTTATGTGAACGTGACTCATTGTGTTGTGAATAGCAATTTCTTCCTGTCCATCTGATGCCTCATATAATATTCAGAACTGCGAAAGTGACTCGATCGAGCGTTTGCTCTTCTTGTTATATTTAGTCAAGTTTTGACTAAATATTTTAACATCGAGGGGGAATCGAAACGAGGGTCGTGGTGTATGTGTGTGTGTATGTGTGTGTGTATGTGTGTGTGTGTGTGTGTGTGCGTGTAGAGCAATTCAGACCAAACTACTGGACCGATCTTTATGAAATTTGACATGAGAGTTCCTGGGTATGAAATCCCCGAACGTTTTTTTCATTTTTTTGCTAAATGTCTTTGATGACGTCATATCCGGCTTTTCGTGAAAGTTGAGGCGGCACTGTCACGCCCTCATTTTTCAACCAAATTGGTTGAAATTTTGGTCAAGTAATCTTCGACGAAGCCCGGGGTTCGGTATTGCATTTCAGCTTGGTGGCTTAAAAATTAATTAATGACTTTGGTCATTAAAAATCTGAAAATTGTAAAAAAAAATAAAAATTTATAAAACGATCCAAATTTACGTTTATCTTATTCTCCATCATTTGCTGATTCCAAAAACATATAAATATGTTATATTCGGATTAAAAACAAGCTCTGAAAATTAAATATATTAAAATTATTATCAAAATTAAATTGTCCAAATCAATTTAAAAACACCTTCATCTTATTCCTTGTCGGTTCCTGATTCCAAAAACATATAGATATGATATGTTTGGATTAAAAACACGCTCAGAAAGTTAAAACAAAGAGAGGTACAGAAAAGCGTGCTATCCTTCTTAGCGCAACTACTACCCCGCTCTTCTTGTCAATTTCACTGCCTTTGCCATGAGCGGTGGCCTGACGATGCTACGAGTAAAATGGCATTGCGTTTCATTCTGTGAGTTCGACAGCTACTTGACTAAATATTGTATTTTCGCCTTACGCGACTTGTTACATTTAGTCAAGTTTTGACTAAATGTTTTAACATTGAGGGGGAATCGAGACGAGGGTCGTGGTGTATGTGTGTGTGTGTGTGTGTCTGTGCGTGTGTGTGTGTAGAGCGATTCAGACCAAACTACTGGACCGATCTTTATGAAATTTGACATGAGAGTTCCTGGGAATGATATCCCCGGATTTTTTTTCCTTTTTTGCGATAAATACTTTTGATGACGTCATATCCGGCTTTTTGTAAAAGTTGAGGCGGCACTGTCACACCCTCATTTTTTAATCAAATTGATTGAAATTTTTGTAAAGCAATCTTCGACGAAGGCCAGACTTCGGTATTGCATTTCAGCTTGGTGGCTTAAAAATTAATTAATGACTTTGGTCATTAAAAATCTGAAAATTGTAATAATTTTTTTTATATAAAACGATCCAAATTTACGTTTATCTTATTCTACATCATTTCCTGATTCCAAAAACATATAAATATGTTATATTTGGATTAAAAACAAGCTCTGAAAATTAAAAATATAAAAATTATGATCAAAATTAATTTTCCGAAATCGATTTAAAAACAATTTCATCTTATTCCTTGTCGGTTCCTGATTCCAAAAACATATAGATATGATATGTTTGGATTAAAAACACGCTCAGAAAGTTAAAACGAAGAGAGGTACAGAAAAGCGTGCTATTCAGCACAGCGAAACCACTACCGCGCTGAACAGGCTCGTCAGTTTCACTCCGTTATGCACAAGCGGCGGACTACGGTCATTGTGAAAAAATGCAGTGCGTTCAGTTTCATTCTGTGAGTTCCACAGCTTGACTAAATGTAGTAATTTCGCCTTACGCGACTTGTTAAGACTTGTTCTCTCATTACAATTTGTTCTTTCCATAACGTCTGTGACGGTACGGAGTTAAATTCGATTCTTTTTGTAAAGCTTACGATTTAGAGCTTAAACGACATTTTTTTCGCATGGAACGAGTGATGTACAGTGTGATACTTTTTATATTTAGTCAAGTTTTGACTAAATATTTTAACATCGAGGGGGAATCGAAACGAGGGTCGTGGTGTATGTGCGTGCGTGTGTGTGTGTGTGTGTGTGTGTGTGTGTGTGTGTAGAGCGATTCAGACTAAACTACTGGACCGATCTTTATGAAATTTGACATGAGAGTTCCTGGGTATGAAATCCCCGAACGTTTTTTTCATTTTTTTGCTAAATGTCTTTGATGACGTCATATCCGGCTTTTCGTGAAAGTTGAGGCGGCACTGTCACGCCCTCATTTTTCAACCAAATTGGTTGAAATTTTGGTCAAGTAATCTTCGACGAAGCCCGGGGTTCGGTACTGCATTTCAGCTTGGTGGCTTAAAAATTAATTAATGACTTTGGTCATTAAAAATCTGAAAATTGTAAAAAAAAATAAAAATTTATAAAACGATCCAAATTTACGTTTATCTTATTCTCCATCATTTGCTGATTCCAAAAACATATAAATATGTTATATTCGGATTAAAAACAAGCTCTGAAAATTAAATATATAAAAATTATTATCAAAATTAAATTGTCCAAATCAATTTAAAAACACTTTCATCTTATTCCTTGTCGGTTCCTGATTCCAAAAACATATAGATATGATATGTTTGGATTAAAAACACGCTCAGAAAGTTAAAACAAAGAGAGGTACAGAAAAGCGTGCTATCCTTCTTAGCGCAACTACTACCCCGCTCTTCTTGTCAATTTCACTGCCTTTGCCATGAGCGGTGGCCTGACGATGCTACGAGTAAAATGGCATTGCGTTTCATTCTGTGAGTTCGACAGCTACTTGACTAAATATTGTATTTTCGCCTTACGCGACTTGTTACTCTTATTCACGACGTATCTTGTTATTAAATGTATGTGTCAAGGCCAACCAAGGCATACGAGAGAGAGAGAGAGAGAGAGAGAGAGAGAGAGAGAGAGAGAGAGAGAGAGAGAGAGAGAGAGAGAGACAGACAGACAGACAGACAGACACAGACAGACAATTGAGCATGTGCACTGAGTAAGAGAGAGAGAGAGAGAGAGAGAGAGAGAGAGAGAAAGAGAGAGAGAGAGAGAGAGAGAGAGGGAGTTTTGACGAAATATTTTAACGTAGAGGGGGGAATCGAGACGAGGGTGGTGGTGTATGTGTGTGTGTGTGTGTGTGTGTGTGTGTGTGTGTGTGTGTGTAGAGCGATTCAGAGAAAACTACTGGACCAATCTTCATAAAATTTCACATGAGAATTCGTGGGTATAATATCCCCAGACGTTTTTTTCATTTTTCGATTTATGTCCTTGATGACGTCATATCCGGCTTTTTCTGAAAGTTGAGGCAGCACTGTCACGCCCTCATTTTTGAACCAAATTGGTTGACATTGTGGTGAAGTAATCTTCGACGAAGCCCGTACTATGGTATTGCATTTCAGCTTGGAGGCTTAAAAAACTAATTTGTTACATTTAGTCAAGTGTTGACTAAATGTTTTAACATAGAGGGGGAATTGAGACGAGGGTCGTGGTGTATGTGTGTGAGTGTGTCTGTGTGTGTGTGTGTGTGTGTGTGTGTGCTTCAGACTAAACTACTGGACCGATCTTTATGAAATTTGACATGAGAGTTCCTGGGAATGATATCCCCGACAGCTTGACTAAATGATTTTATATCGCTTCACGCGACTAGTTGTTGTTGCGGTAGTGCATTTTTTTAAGGGTATCGCTACAGGTCAAGCCCGATTTTTTTGGCGAGTTAAGACCTTGAATATCAAAGGGGAGAAGGAATACTATAGAAAGACAAATACTGACTGACAGAGAACCATACAAATATATTTTCTAAAAAAGAACCCATGCTTTGCATTATAAAAATGTACCCTTAATTATATTATCTGATAAATTAGATTTGAAGCACACTTTTGGTTTTCATGTTGTTTACTTCATCAGTAATTACATGGTTGTTAGTTCTGTAATTGTCTTTGTTTTCATAATCGTTTGTTGGGTTACGCTTTTTTCTGTAGCACATGCACACCGTTCGGCGTTACATCTGATTGTGTGTGTGTGCGCGCGCGCGTATGTATGTGTGTGTGTGTGTGTGTGCGCGCGCTCTTGCGAGTATATATATATGCGTGCGTGCAAGTCACTGTAGGGTTATTTAAATCAGTCCCCATTTTCTGCACCGACAAAGCGAGTGTTCACAGTCACAAATGCGAGAACATGGGGGCAATGACAGAGATATATGTCACAGCGTTCGGAAAAAAACACGGTAGAAGTCTCATGATACTCTGTCGAGTTAATGCCATAAAAACCATCGTTAAGGCAAATTTACTGATTTCTATATAGGGCCTATGGTTTAGCTCTTTGGAATTTACAAGTTCAAATACGAGTCCTTTGCAGCGCTGGTTTTCTTCAGAGTGACCCGATTATAACGCCACGGACCGACGAAAAACGCTGACCGACGAATGTAGCTATGTCTCTCTAATAACGATGTATTAACGCTCAGAAGCAATTGCAATTGCAATCGCCACAGTAGGCTACTGTGACAGCTACCTTTTCTGGATAAAGTGCACATGTAACAACAATCGGGGACACAGACCCCAAAGCGTTAGGCTTTTTCATCTTTATACACTTCGAGCACCGTTGCACGAAATGAAACTTCTTTGTGCGAAAACAAGATAGGTATCAGGATGAAACAAAAAGTGGTCCATATTCGGGGCCTTTACCTTAAATGGAGAAAATAAGAGACCCCGCGTTTGGAGAGTTCTCTGCGGTACACACACAAACTCCGATCAGGCCGGTATTTCATCAAGTTTCATCAGCCGGATTCCCAAACCAAGGTAAACTTTATTACGTTTAAATATAAGTATTCAAAAATTCCTGTGAAATTCGAGCACGTCGTTTCTGTCTGCCGCGGACAATACAAACTATCATTCCGTAACAACCTAAACACGGGCACAAACAATAATCCAGCGAACTAACAGACAGAACAGAAGCAACAACCAATGGCCATCCAATCCAGTCCAACGTCCACACTGCCAGCTCTTACAGACACGTCAGGCCTGCTCGCACGCCCGCGCAATACGCAAACAGAGACTAAATAATACACACATAAAGAAATACATGCACATACGCAATACGGCGAATTGTCAGCAGACTATACGCAGAGAACGTGGTTTGCAAACACAGGAGTTTGTATCAAAAAGCCAGTCGATCGAAGTATCATACTCCTTAGCCTTACTAGTATAGTAGTACAGCAGTAAGATACATCGATCGACCAGCGTTTTGATACACGCTCCTGTGGTAGCAAAGGCTTTTTGTCGCAGATATCTGTTTAATCATCCTCACCTGTTCCAGAAGGCGAACGTCCACCCACTTTACCCCCACCGCCCTCCACCCCCGTTCTTTTTCATTTTGTTTGAGCGTCTATAAAACGCGGGTTGTTCGCATGCTATCTCGCTGGAAACCGACTCAGGTCACACAAGCACCAGGTGGACCAAACGAGGACTCATCGGAACGCAGGAATTGCAACTCAGTGAGGGACAAGTTAAATAAAAGCTTAACCAGTTTCCAGCCACAGTTTCAAAAGTATCCAGTGTCTCTCTCGAAGTCCTACCGAAGTTGAATCGCCTTGCTGGAACTTCTTCGCCTGCGCTCCACTTTGAAAGCCAAGAAGCCTCAAGCATCACGTGCTTGCAAAGTTTGACTGTTCTAGATTTGAAATCGTCTCAGCGTTGTCAAAGTAAGTTGCATCGATCACTTTTCTTCGTCCGTCTGTTTACTTCCCTGATCACTGATGCTTCGTGCATTGGCACTGACCTGTTGTAAACCCAAGTCTTCTTGTCTACTACAATACATTATGATCCTTTGTAATCTCTTTTTTGACATTCATTATAAAGCATGATTATTTTTGATCTTGCTTCATATTGAACTTGTCATTTGTACGTCCTTTTTGTGAACTGGCTTTCTTGTGCGTCTTATAAATGCTGTTTACATTTTTTTTAAAGCAGTATTGTCCGCAAAGTATTAGAAAATGTGTAAATCCAAGGGAACTGTACAGGTGTAGCGCGAGGAAATTACTCCCCACGACATGTGTACTACCGAGTCAAAATTTCGTACGACATTTTTACTCCCTCGCGAAAAATGCACTCCCTCATAACACGAGACTACGACAGGTGTACTCCGAGTAAACATTTCGTACGAAACATGTACTCCCCTTACGAATAAATTACTCCACCCCTAGCACGAGCAATTTACTCCCCACGACAGGTGTACTCTGAGAAAAAATGTCATATGAAATTGTCCTGGGACAAGAAGTAGGGTGAATGGTGGTGGAAGGGGTGAAAGGCAGGGCAACCGCGACTCCGCAGATGCATCATGAAACAAGCACGATATTCCAATAGCACGACATAGGCCTACCACTGCAACGACATTCCACTAGCCAAGCGTCGTTCCACTAGCGCGTCATTCCGTTAGCGTGACATCCCATTAAAGCGAAATTCCACAAGAGCGACATTCCACTAGCGCGAAATTCTAATGGAGCGACATTTTACCAGCCAAGCGTCATTCCACTAGCGCGTCATTCTATTAGCGCGACATTCCGTTAGTGCGACATCCCATTAAAGTGACATTTTACTAGCCAAGCGTCATTCCACTAGCGCGACATCCCATTAAAGTGACATTTTACTAGCCAAGCGTCATTCCACAAGCGCAACATCCCATTAAAGTGACATTTTACTAGCCAAGCGTCATTCCACTAGCGCGACATCCCATTAAAGTGACATTTTACTAGCCAAGCGTCATTCCACTAGCGCGACATCCCATTGAAGCGACATTCCACAAGAGCGACATTCCACAAGCGTGACATTCCGTTAGCGCGACATCCCAAAAGAACGACATCCCAAAAGAGCGAAATTCCACTCGCCATCGTCAATTTTACTGTCGCATCATTCCACTAACGCGACATCCCATTTTGGCGACATTCCATTTAAATATAAACCCCGGAGTAAAAATCTAGTACGAGATTTTTACTCGGAGTAACATTTTGTGGAATAAAAACTTCGTGGCGGGAGTATTATTTTCGTTCTTTGCTCGTACGAGATTTTTACTCGGAGATACATTTATCGTGGAGTACTTTTTTCGTATTACACCGGCTTCGTTCTAAAGTAAATACCAAGATTATATAACCGTTCCATTTTCAACACAAATTTTTTTCAATACGACATTTAACACCATTTGAGCTAAGATGACCACGCGAAATAACTAATGACAGGGCTACATCAATCAAGCTTCTAATTCCATTTGGAAAAGACAGTAAATCAGGTTCCTTCATGTGCACCCCAGGGCTGAGGTGCACGAAGCAAAACTGGATGCCACCCAACTAGGTGGAAACAAGCCGCGGGGTCTGATTGGTTAAAATCACAAAACATCTCAATTTCGACCAATCCAACCCTAACTACCCCGTGGTTGCGTACCACCTCTATCTTATGGAAAGCCGTTTGGCTCATAACCATTACACGCGTAATAAAAAATAAATACACGCGTAATAAATGATTAATACGCGTGTAATAAATGATTAATGCGCGTGTAATTTATCTTTTTTCTTATGCTATGGAATAGCATAATGATTAAATACACGTGTAATAAATATTTCATACGCGTGTAAGAAATGATTATTACGCGTGTATTAATTATTTCTTACACGCGCATGAAATATTTATTACGCGTGTATTAAATATTTTTTACACGCGCATGAAATGATTATTACGCGTGTATTAATTATTTCTTACACGCGCATAAAATATTTATTACGCGTGTATTAAATATTTCTTACACGCGCATGAAATATTTATTACGCGTGTATTTAATCATTTCGTACACGTGTATGACATTTTTATTCCACGTGCATTTAATCATTTCTTACACGCGTATAAACTATTTCCTGCATGTGTATTTAATCATTTCTTACACGTGCATGAAATATTTATTACACGCGTATTTAATCATTTCTTACACGCGCATGAAATAGTTATTACACGCGTATTTAATCATTTCTTACACGCGTAAAAAATGATTATTACACGCGCATTAATCATTTATTACACGCGTATTAATCATTTATTACGCGTGTATTTATTTTTTATTACGCGTGTAATGGTTATGAGCCAAACGGCTTTCCATACTATCTGTGTGGCAACACAGTTTCGCTTCGTGCACCTCGGTTCTGGTGCTGTCTGCGACAGCTTATATTTTACCATCTCTGGTCTACCCCAAACCCGCAGTGGGGCTGATGGGGTCGATGTCGACCAAAAGACTGGAGTTCATGTAGGCGTTTTCCCTGTATACAAGGAATCCCCACGGGTGGAGTTCCTGTAGAAAAGTATGATACCGCTCAATCTCGCGCAAAGCGCGTGACTGCCGTAAACCGATTTCAATTATTTAAGCGTTACTTCCCCTTCCAAAATGGTGGTTCGACAGGAAAATCTGTTAGAATTCCTGAATTCGCGTGCGGCATTCAGCTAAACAAACATGCCCAGAGATATCTAAGTAGGCCTACCTCTCCCAATGTAAATAACCTGTATTTTAGAGGGGATAGTACTTTTCTGGTAGATTTACAGGTTCAAGCTGTTAGGACAACTTCTTTAATTGTTTTTGTTTTCATATATATGTTTTCTGGGGAAACTGAAAGGTAGCCTCGTCAGGGGACAATTTTGTAAACCCATATCCTCATTATTTTGTTACTCGATAGAGAATAATCATTTAAGGATGATTATTATACATTTTCCTTTTTGGGGTGTACTTGTATGTACTGGTGGGTTACGGTTTTATCCGTATGTTTTTTGTACTAACAAGAAATTCCTCCGAGGTAGGAAAAACACCCCCGTTGGTCAAAGGGAAATAACCATTCTCACTGCCACCAACTGAGAAGGTTATTTCCCTTTGACCATCAATATGTCCCTCTATAAGTCCCTGTAGAATCTTAATCCACCAATAACTCCCTAACCGTGTGTTTGACTGGTCCCAATTTTTGTAAGGACCGTCTCAGGAATGTATAAAACCTGTTCACCAAGTTTGGTGACGATCGGTCCGTTCATTCTTGAGATCTATATGCGAACACAAACACACAACATTGACCGAAACATATACACACCCCTATACCGGGGGTGTAAATAGTACAGGTAAATGTGGGGAGGGTAGTGGTTGTTTGTTCAACCCATATCCTTATCCTTTTGTTTCTTGACAGAGAATAATCATTTATGGATGATAGTAAAGAATGTCACTTTTCAGGGTGTACTAGTATGTACTGTACTTAATGTACTGTGTGTGCACCTTAACAGTTTTCCCCGCTTGTTTTTATGTTCTAGATGTATAGGTTAATGGGGGAGAGTGTAGTGGTTATTTGTTTGCACCTTATTGGTGTGGTAACGAGACAATTCATCCCCTTTTGGAAGATGAGGGTGGTCCGCCCGAAGGCAGGCCGGGTTGTAGGGTCGAGACTACTGTAGTTTTGGCAGCTTGGGGAATCTGTATCTGTCCCGTTGTGTGGTCTTGTGGCCGCTTTCGCTGCTGCTTGCGGCGTTCGCGCGTCTCTGTCTTCGTATTCACGGTGGCGCTGTACCGCGGCTTGTTCGTCCTTGACGAATTTCTGGAGGCTGGTTCGAAGTATATTGAGGGCGTCCTCCTCTTTGTCAGCGATGGAGAGGGCCTCGTCGCGACCAATCCAACTCCGTGGTTGTGTATTACCCATTTGTGTGGCAACACAGTTTCGCTTCGTGTACCTCGGTCCTGGCTTATCTGCGACGGCTTATATTTTACCATTTCTGGCCTACCCCAAACCCGCAGGTATCCTTGGCACAAAAATCCCCAAATAAGGCCTTATTTTTCTAAGGCCTTATCAACAATAAGGCCTTATTTTATTAAGGTCTTAAAAGAAATAAGGCCTTATTTCCTTACGCCCTCATTTTTTAATGACCATAAAAAAAATCTTCAAAATAAGGCCTTAAAAAGATATGGCCTTCCAAAAATAAGGCCTCATTGTTCTGCGCATCACCATAATAGTAACACAAAAATAAGGCCTTATTTTGAAAATAAGGCCTTAGTTTTGTGATAGGGTGGAGTGGAAGGGGGAAAATAGGCCAGGAAGCATAAATGAGACGCCAAGACAGAGGTTGCGATAACGTGACTTTTATTTATTGTACACCAGAAAGCAGTGTAGTTCCTTCCTCAATATACAGCCGCACACAACTCGTCGGAACTTGAATTACGATCCCGGTCGAAAGTCACTTCGCTGATATAAACCCAGCTCTAAAACGTTTGTTCAACTGGGGGCCCGGGTAGCTCAGGTGGTAGAGCACTGGACTTGTGATCGAGAGGTCGCTGGTTCGAATCCGGGCCGGGACGGACATGGGTCAACTTTATGTGCAGACCCAGAGACGGTATCCATCTCCCACCCCCGTGTCACCACAATGGCACGTTAAAGATCTTGGTCATTCTACCATAAGTGCAGATGGCTGATACCACCTAAACACGCAAACATCAAAAAGCCGTGAGGGCGTAAAACTCGAATCGTATAAACCAATTCATGTCCAATATAGGCAATTAAGACCTGCCGGATAATAAGCCCCTTAAAATTTACTTGTTCAACTGAACACACACACAAAGTCTCTCTAAACAATCCTCGAATCACTCCTTCGCCAAAATACAGTTATAATGGCCCAAACTACACTACTTGCATTGATTATCACAGCAACACAAACATCGTTCAACTACACCTAAAACATCACAATCCAAGATACGCACACTGACACGTCTTCACACTTCGAAATCACACCGGGTACTCTTCTAGCCCACGCTATTATTCTGACTCACGCGCGCACCCGTTCAAACAATCAACCAATAAGAAACCAGCCTCCATACACACCTACAATTAGCTACAACACACAATAATCCTAGCGGGAGACACAACTTGGGTCAGGGGAAGATAATAGACAGGGAGTAAAAGAGAGGGACAACAGTACATGAAATCGCCACACGGCTACAGTTTGAAAATAAGGCCTTATTTTGTTAAGGCCTTACTTTGGAGATTTTTGACCCTTTATGCCGAGGATACGCAAGACTCAATGTAGCGACCCCGTGGTAAAACTGTCGATCGCTGTTACACTAGGACTATAGATGTTCAAAGTAATCTGAAAGCGACCTTCTAAGGCACATAGAGAACAACTTGGCCACAATGGCTACACGATGCCCACATATTACTCATCGTTTCCTTCTTAGCTTAATGAGAAAGACGCAATGCAAACGTTAATTAGCAATGTACAGAGTTGCGAGAAGTTACTTTTAAACATTTCTTGTGTCATTTCTTGTGTTTTAACATAGAGGGGGGAATCGAGACGAGGGTCGTGGTGTATGTGTGTGTGTGTGTGTGTGTGTGTGTGTGTGTGTGTGTGTGTGTGTAGAGCGATTCAGACTAAACTACTGGGCCGATCTTTATGAAATTTGACAATGAGAGTTCCTGGGTATGATATCCCCGGATTTGTTTTTCATTTTTTCGATAAATACCTTTGATGACGTCATATCCGGCTTTTTGTAAAAGTTGAGGCGGCACTGTCACACCCTCATTTTTCAATTAAATTGATTGAAATTTTGGTAAAGCAATCTTCGACGAAGGCCGGGGTTTGGTATTGCATTTCAGCTTGGTGGCTTAAAAACTAATGAGTGAGTTTGGTCATTAAAAATCGGAAACTTGTAATTAAAATTATTTTTTATTAAACGATCCAAAAACAATTTCATCTTATTCTTCGTCATTTTCTGATTCCAAAAACATATACATATGTTATATTTGGATTAAAAACAAGCTCTGAAAATTAAAAATATAAAAATTATGATCAAAATAAAATTTCCGAAATCGATTTAAAAACTATTTCATCTTATTCCTTGTCGGTTCCTGATTCCAAAAACATATAGATATGATATGTTTGGATTAAAAACACGCTCAGAAAGTTAAAACGAAGAGAGGTACAGTAAAGCGTGCTATGAAGCACAGCGCAACCGCTGCCGCGCCAAACAGGCTCGTCACTTTCACTGCCTTTTGCACTAGCGGCGGACTACGTTCAGTTTCATTCTGTGAGTTCCACAGCTTGACTAAATGTAGTAATTTCGCCTTACGCGACTTGTTTTAAATTATGAAGAAGCCTGATCAAAATGAAACATATTCGTATCGACTGCACCATGCAAAACTCAATGAGACAGAAACAACCCCTCTTCACTCAGCACTGGTGCTACATAGAGACACGTTTTAAACTTTTTTTTAACAAACCCGAAACAACGCTTTAATTGGTACCTTTTGTAAAGACGGCGAACGCCACATTGATGAAAAAATTGCTAATTAACGGTTTTATTGTTTGTCACTAATTAAGCGATTTTGTTTTCATGCGATCAAGGACCTCCACATTCTTGTTTTTGTTTACAATACAAAGATGGGTAGCTGGTAACCTCCCGAAATGTTTCAGAGTGTACAATAGATCGAGGGAATGCACAAAAAGCTGCCTGAAAGAATTGCACTTTGACCTTAGCATGGGTGCACTTTGACCTTAGCATGCGATTCGAATTTTTCAAACGTTTCTTGCTAAACCAAAGAACTGAGCATAGTAGGAATGAAGGAGGGATAGGGGAAAGGCCCCAATTAACGGACACTTAAGGTTAAACCCATTTTTCTCACAAAGTATATAACATAGCGCAATTTTGAAAACGGATTATTGTAGATCTTACCTACCTTTATCTTCATGTTGAAAAAGAATTGAAAAAATCTGTTATACTTTAAAAGTTATTAAGGTTTGAATTTTTTGGCAAATTGTCCGGGTTTGAGAAACCTACTGCCTAAATCCGGACAGGGGGTCACCAAAATCCGGACACGAAATTCGCTGCTTAATAGAGTAACAAAAGTTGCAAAAACCATGTTTTAATTAACAATTGCAACCGTTTTCTTTTTCGTGAACGTTCTCATGTATTTTTACATTTAATTATTATGTTAGTTTTTGCAACTTTGTCAGTCAAAAAGTAAGTTTTTATGAAGATGTGTATCTTTTTCTCCAGAGAGGGTAATGCTTTATTTTTAGTCAAGCGAATTAACCGCACGTTCAACTACACACACACACACACACACACACACACACACACACACACACACACACACACACACACACACATATTTATTACATATTACACATATTACATAGTCCGTTATTTGGGCGCACGTGGTGGACGGTATTTGGAAAACCCCACTAGTTGGAGTTACAATGCAGCTGTTGAAAAATGCGTTCATTGAGTATGTCGTATTGCATGGTATTTACTAATAGAGTGTATTTACTATCTGCTTCAACCAATCAATTCATCTTAGAAAGTCGTAACTTCTTGCTGCACTTAGTTTACAAATGTCTAAAATTACAGTGAGAGTGCGAAAAACAGAAAACCACTTACCGTGCAGAATGCGTGCGTTCAGTCGCCATGTTATTTTGGTGCGAAGTGTAAGGGGATATCACTGAATCGTTTCGCGCAAACAATTTTTTGTTGTGACCTCCTATTTCTGAGATATCGCGTGTCCGTTATTAGGCGCCTGTCCAGTAATTAGGGCCTTTCCCCTAAGCTAGCATCGTAAGAAACATAATCTAATTGATAGTAGTTATGAATGACTGGTATATATTGAATACTAAGTGAAAATCCAACACTTAGACTCGAGGGCCCGTATCGTACCACGTGACCGCACGTATCCTGAACTTGCCTTAGCTTCCTTCTACGGTGTGGTACAGCTTCGTCGATCCCCGCGTGAAGGAAATCGCTCACCTTCCACGTGCAAAACGTAGTGATATTGACACGCCAGATTAGCGCGGTAGCGTATTGTGCTAAGCAGGAAAGCGCGCTTTTCTGTATTCTTGTTATTTTTCTGAGCTTGTTTTGAATACAACCTATCATATCTATATGTTTTTGGAATCAGGAAATGATAAAGAATAAGATGAAATCATTTTTGGATCGATTTCTTAAATTTTAATCGTAAGACTAATTAATCTATTTTCGTTAATTGTGATCACATTTTAAGAGTAAACATGACATATGTATATATTTTTAGATTCAGAATGTGATGAAGAATACGATGCAATCAATTTTAAATCTGTTTGCGAAAAATCGATTTTAATGACAACTTTAATGAGCAAACTCATTAATTAAATTTTAAGCCTCCAAGCTGAAATGCAATACCAAATTCCGGGCTTCGTCGAAGATTACTTGACCAAAATTTCAACCAATTTGATTGAAAAATGAGAGCGTGACAGTGCCGCCTCAACTTTCACGAAAAGCCGGATATAACGTCATCAAAGACATTTATCAAAAAAATGAAAAAAACGTCTGGAGATACCATACTCAGGATCTCTCATGTCAAGTTTCATGAAGATCGGTCCAGTAGTTTTCTCTGAATCGCTCTACACACACACACACAGACACACGCACATACACCACGACCCTCGTCTCGATTCCCCCCTCTACGTTAAAACATTTAGTCAAAACTTGACTAAATGTAAAAAGAAGAGAAAAACCCGAGTTCTAATTAGTTTGATTCTCTGTATCAGCACTCCGCCCTCATACGCTGACGAAACAGATACGCTTCAAAAAATCTTTTCTTCATTGATCTCATTATTTTTTTTACACAATTTTCCCTGTCTTTGTTTTCGTAACCTCCTTCTATTTTCGTGTTTTTTAATTTATAGTTTGTTAGTTTTCTTTATAGCCTTGTTTTTCTTGTACTCATTCCTTGTTTCTTAAAAAAAAAGTTTTTAAGTTCTTTTCGCCCGTTGTAATGTAATTTTAGCTCTGCCACTAAGCCATTAAATGAAATAGAACTCATTTGAGATCAACGCAACACTTTACGTTACCCAAAACCAACATATAATTTTATTTGGCCTATTAAACAAGCAAATATTAAATGCCCAAGCAAGCAAGCCACACATATTGAATTGAACAGACATCATTTTAAAAAAAAACCACCACATAACATCCGTTTAGTTAGGACTATCATAACAAAGCTATAGAGAGAGAGAGAGAGAGAGAGAGAGAGAGAGAGAGAGAGAGAGAGAGAGGGGAGGGAGGGGAGAGAGAGAGGGAGAGAGAGAGAGA
Source organism: Littorina saxatilis (assembly GCF_037325665.1). Taxonomy (NCBI): domain Eukaryota; kingdom Metazoa; phylum Mollusca; class Gastropoda; order Littorinimorpha; family Littorinidae; genus Littorina; species Littorina saxatilis. Next base: position 82,290,780 of record NC_090245.1, read on the forward strand.
GAGAGAGAGAGAGTTAAGGAGAGAGAGAGAGACCGTTAGATAGAGAACAGCGAATGTCCTTTGAACTTTTTAAAGTTCAATTCGTCCCCAAAAACTTCCCCAAAATGAGTACTTAGGTGTTATATCTTTAGATATTGACAGAGAGAGATACAGAGATACAGAAAGAGAGACAGGCAGACGGACAAACAGACGAACAGAAAGACAGAAAAGGAGAAAGTCAGAGAGAGAGAGAGAGAGAGAGAGAGAGAGAGAGAGAGAGAGAGAGAGAGAGAGAGAGAGAGAGAGAGAGAGAGAGAGAGAGAGAGAGAGAGAGAGGGAGGGAGGGAGAGAGAGAGAGAGAGAGAAAATAGATACAGAGAGAATTTTTCTGTGTGTTGTTTTCTACGTGTAAACAGATAATATCACGCAGTCATACTTTTTTTTAAACGGTATCTGCAGGTTAACGTAGTGTTTGCAGATCTTTTAAATTAAATAATACACAAAGTAAAACAATTGAAGGCTGTTTTCAGTCTGTGTGGGCAGACGGCAAAATAGGAGCCGGCCAAGCAAAGCTCAATTTTTGAACTCAATTACAGCTGCTGGAAGTGTTATCACGGAAATTACCTTTACGGAACAGTGGAATTCATAGGACGGGGCTAAATCTAGCTTCTGACATCCAAAGCATCTTGCATCAAAATGCCTTTCTCGTTAGCATTGATTTCACATGTACAATTTGTTTCATTCGTTTGTTTGTTTGTTTGTGTTAGTTTTATGCTTGTTCGCCATACTGTTTTTTGCTTCTTTTTGTGTGTGTTTGCTTTTGTTTGTTTGTTATTGGTTTAACCAAGATTTGTATTCAACCAACACAAGCATGATACAGTCATAAATGGAAAAAATTAACCATGCGGGCCACGAACTCAAGCGAACGTTTTTGTATCTTGTATTATAATATGTTTATATATATTTATATTTAAACTTTGCCTGTGCTTTTTTGACTTTGGTGGTTTAATTGTTCTTCAATTAATCAATTAACCAACCAACCAACCAAGCAGCCAAACAACCAACCTACCAACCAACTAATCAAGCAATCCATCCATCAATCAATCAATCTATTAAACAATCAAACCAAAATATTCATACCAACTCTGGAAGGAGTTAAGGCATATGTAGTTTCTCGTGCAGAAGGCTTTGAAGATATGTGAGCGATTACATATTTCGTACCTTGTAGTCTCCGAGACGACCACGACATTTGCATTCCGATAATACTTAAAACAAGAGGCGAAGCCTTCAAGGCTCACGTAAGAAATAGACAAACAGTAACACAAACTCAATCACTCCGTCACACATACACACCCACACACACAGTAAGCTTAGGTGACACTGTGCAAGAAAGAGAGACACTAGATCTAGATCTGTCTGTCTGCATGTAGCCTACTTACAGGGACACGACTGCCAACAGAGTCTCGGCCCGCTCAAAATAATAATGACCGAGACTTTCAGTACTTCCTTCGCGTGACGTCTAACCCTCTTACGTCATAATGTGACGTCAATGTAATGTGACGTCTTCAAATGTTAGAGTTTCTACCACAGACATACACACGCACAAACACACACACGCACACACACACGCACGCACAGACAGACAAAGTTACGATCGCATAGGCTACACTTACGTGAGCCAACGAGACTACGAGACTATTTTAAGATAGTCTCGACTAATCACACCAAAAGACCCAGACAGGTGACGCTCGTCTCCGCGTAGCGTGCTAACGCATTACTGACTTAACCTATTTTCTGTAATTCTGAGCACATTTTTAGAGTAAACATATCAAATGTAAATATTTGGATTCAAGAGAAATTGAGGAATACGATGCATTCATTTTTAAATCTGTTAGTAAAAATTTGATTTTAATGAAAACTTTAATGAGCTAACTAATTAACAAATTTTTAAGCTCCAAATCTGAAATGCAATGCCATAGTCCGGACTTCGTCGAAGATTGCTTGACCAACATTTCAATCAATTTGATTGAAAAATGAGGGCATGACAGTGCGGCCTCAACTTTCACAAAAAGCCGGATATGACGTCATCAGAGATATTTATCGAAGAAATAAAAAAAGTCTGAGAATATCACACCCAGGAACTCTCATGTGAAATTTCAAGAAGATCGGTCTAGCAGTTTTTTTCGGAATCGATGTATACATACACACACACAGACACACACACACACACACATACACACACACACACACACACACACACACACATACATACACTCTAAAAAAAAAAAGTTAAGGATCGGTTGAAAAAACGGATCTAATTATAAAAAATTGCCAAAAAATTAAACATCGACATAATAATTAAAATATTAATGTGTTTGAATTAACAAATGAACAATGAATCTTGACCTAGAATTTTGTTTGGGAGGCAGAGTTATTTCCCTTTGTGGGACTTCTCAAAAGCTTCTGCATTTTGGAAGAAAAGGTGTGTTTTTTTATAGCCCCATGAAATTTGCGGAACGCATGCCAGAGCAAAAGGTTGTGATGCACGTGCTATAACAGGGTCCTGGCTATGAACATCGCTCACCAGCTTGTGTTTAAAGGTTGACACGCTGACACAATTATGCACAGTAGCAACATGCCCCCACGAAGAAAACTGAGCGATTTGGATAGACCCGGGAAGGGCAATAGGATGGCTACAAGACGGTGTTGCTGCCAGGCAAGTGACCCAGAGGCTTGCAGTGGCTCCCTCTGTCATCATCAGACTAAAACAGAGATTCCACGCAACTGGAAGAGTGCAGGAGCGACAACGTTCTGGTCGGCCCAGAGTCACCACACAAAGAGAGGATCGCTTCATTCAGAGGCAGGCCATGCAACAAAGAATGGCTACGGCAAACATTAGGCAACGCCTACAAGCTACCACCAACACTGTCGTTAGTGGTCAGACGATCCGAAACCGCTTACACAACTTTGGCTTGCGTGCAAGGCGTCCAGTCCGAGGAACAACCCTGACTGCTAATCACCGAGCAGCTCGCCGAACCTGGTGCACTCAACATGTGAGCTTGCAACGTCAGCAGTGGGCTCAGGTGTTGTTTACAGATGAGTCCCGCTTTTTCTTGGAACCTGCTGATGGTTGCATCCGAGTGTGGAGGCGTCGCGCAGAGCGCTTCGCAGAAGGCGCTGTTCTGGAACGACTGTGTCACGATCGGGTGACAGAGACCAAGAAAGCGTCACTCAGTGGAGTGCCTGTTCTGGGTCAATGTATGATAGAAAGCGCCTGTGCGTGATATTGGACACAGCAGAGTTTTTGCTGACAGTGCTCCCGAGCACGGATGTTTTGAAACGCACGAGCTTCACAGTGCAGGTTTCTGCTGTCATAGGGCTGACGGTTTTTTTCGCTGACAGCGCGCACGGGATTTTCAGGGATTGAGTTTCTCGTGTCTTTTTCCTGCTTGGGGAGGCAAAATTGTGTATAGCTGGACTGGTTTGGTGACAAGGTCAGTCACGTGTATTTGGCTAGGTGGTCTGGGAGAGACACAAGGGCGACACACTTGACACCCAGCGGCAGAAGGGGAAGGACCTAACACACAGTTACTAGAGTATGATGGTTTTTCACCGAGTATCATATTCGGCACTCTAGGGGAACTTCCACAAGTTATTCCTTTCCTCTGCCACGTATTTTGCTGAGGACAAGTCGTCACATTTCCTTCGTCGGCGATGGCTTTCGCATAAGGATTCGACAAGGGGTTCTGGACGTTTTGGGTCACTGTTGACGAACAGAGACTGTTCCAGGGAGGAGGCGGACTTTGCTTCCATTGAGAGTTACAATCATAGGCTTTTGAGGTAATAAATCATTATTTAACGCTGTTGATGAGTCTGTGTTGTGGAATGAAATACTCTCTGTTGTTCTTTCCAGGTTAGCGCATAATTTACTCTCTGTGACGCTAAAATACTAATCTGTATATGGTTTTTGCAGATAGGGAGAGAAGGACGGAAAATGGCTGTTTTGTTGTTGTAAAAAGTCAGTTTTGTGCAGGCCCACGTGCTCGATGAGATATTTAAAGATGACATGTTTTAAGGTGGTGGGTGAGGGGTAGCTGACATGTTTAGTGCACCGATGCTTTCTGTTTGCAGCCTTCCTTCGTTCGTTCGTTTCGTTCGTTCGTTACGTTCCCGTAACATCGGCACGGCTGACTCTGGCGGGAACTGTTGAGGCTACGCTAACCAGGAGACCGGCTAACCAGGAGACCGGCTAACCAGCGGACCGGCTAACCAGCGAACCGGCTAACCAGCGGACCGGCTAACCAGCGAACCGACTAACCAGCATACCGGCTAAGCAGCAGCAGCAGAGATAAAGCTAAGTGCACCATGTCGTACGCACCCCGTTGACCACCGTTGTCTTTTCGTATCTATGATTTCATTGGAGTAGTGACAACGTGGGGTGTGTGACACCTGCACGAACTAGAGCTTTTCGAACAGAACATTCTCATTTCGACTGTATTTACACGGGTTCAGCGTGTTACTATAATTTTCTACATAGTACTGGCATTTTGTCAGTGAACACTGGTTTTTTACGTGTTGAGAACGTAAAAGGAACATATTTTGAGTGAAGGCTCGAGGGAGGTGGAGAGTTTATACATAAACAGGCGTCTGAAACTTATACTTTTGTTGACTCTATTTAATTGTATGCCTGCGAGAGTGGATCGTGGTGTGGTTAGTTAATTAGTAGTAATTAACCGGTTCATAATCACCTTGAGTGATATATTGAAACGTGACACATGGGGGCCAAGCCGGGATTTACTCAGTTAATTTCCAACTGATAAAGACCCACCAATTAAGGAGAACTAAGAGCAGATAATCTCGTCAGTGCTCGACTTATTTTCTGCTTGGTGCTACCCTTTTTTGTATAGTTTTGATCATATACCACACCTTAAGCGATTCACATCTTGCAGGAAATGTAAATTGTAGTTTGTGAGTTATTGTATGCGCTAACTGTGATTATCTCCCTTTCCTTTGTTTGTGAATCTTTGTTGTTGTACGTTCAGAGTTTTCCGTTGCAGAGAGCTGAGCGGGGTTAGCGGATTTGTTATTCGTTTTACTCAGTTTTCTCTACATTGTTGTTTCGCATTCCGTAACAGGTTACATTTTCTACCGTCTTGTTTTACTTGGATTTTTCTCCATATTTTGACTTTGTTGGAATTTTGGGGGGGAAGGGTCCGAGGACTTCTGTCCTAACCAAGGCTGTGGGAAACACTCTGTTTCACCGCAAAAAGCAGCCGATAAAGTAGGCCACGGCTGTGGGAAACACTTTGTTTCACCGCAAAAAGCAGCCATAAAGTAGGCTACGCGATTTGTTCTACACCGTTTGGATTTTTCTTCTGCATTTTCCGGTTGCTGGATTTTTGTATCCACCGCTTTCGTCACCGCGTATTCTAGCTATAGCTGCGTTAGACTTACTTTTGTGATAAAGCTTTGCTAAAACTAACCATGGCTACAGGGGGATCTCCTACGAAGAGGTTAACTTTTGAGACTCCTGGTAGCGAGGAACAGACAGAGCGTGACGCACGCGTTAGAGCGCGTAGTTTGCTTAAACGCAAGGAGCTGGAACGTAGGGAAGACATAGAGCGACAGACGAGAAAAGAAGAGCTTGACAGACAAGAACGACAGGCCGAACGTGACAGACAGGACAAGAAAGAGAAAGACGAACGAGACAGACAGGAAAAGAAGGACGAACTGGACAGACAAGAAAGAGAACGTGACAGACAAGAAAGAGAACGACAGGCCGAACGACAGGCCGAACGTGACAGACAAGAAAGAGAACGACAGGCCGAACGTGACCGACAGGATAAGAAAGACGAGCTTGAGAGACAGGAACGACAGGCCGAACTTGACAGACAGGCTGACCAGAAGGGCGTACACTTTGTTGGCAGTGAGGAGTTAAGGGACGTCACGAGCTCATGCACCATTCCACAACTCTGCGTTCCGTGCTCCAGGAAACATTTCCAGCCCCACTGCAACGTCTACGTTAACGGAGTGAAGGGCGAAGGTCTGCGGGACACAGGGGCAGACATGATAGTGGTTCGGGCGAGTCTAGTTCCAGCTATGGCCTACACAGGAGACAGCATCAGGGTGAGAATGGCCGAGGCATCTCACGCTTACGACTTGAACACGGCAGTGATCAAGGTCGTAACCCCGTTGTTCACGGGGACCATTGTGGCCGTCGTCATGGACGATCCTCCATGCGACCTGCTCATTGGAAACCGGGTTCAGTTTGTGGACGGCGTCACCAGGGAGGTTCCCGTTTATCGGTCTCCCGACGTCATTTCAGTGCTCACGCGGGCACAGGCGGAGCGAGAGGACAAACCTCTCAAACCCCTACCTGCTGCACGAGCTGCCCTGGGGAACGTGACCCCCGCGCTTCTCGCGAAGGCTCAGGATTCTGACCCGACCTTAGCTACTCCTCGGGAGCACGCGAAGTCGGGGAAGGTGAAGCTGAGCGGGAAGCATGGGAGGTCAAAGTTCCTCAGGGACAAGAAGTTGCTCTACCGTGAGTTCAGCAACCAAGAAGGTACATTCAAACAGGTTGTCGTGCCTCGCGAGTTTCGCGAGGGTGTCATGGCAACGGCACACGACTCGATTCTGGGAGGTCATCTTGGTACCAAGAAGACCACGGATCGTGTCTGGCGCCACTTTTACTGGCCAGGCATCTGCACGGATGTCCGACGTTTCTGTGCGTCCTGCGATAAGTGCCAGAAGGTGGTTGCCAAAGGAAGGGTGAGGAAGGTCCCCTTAGAGAAGATGCCGCTCATCGACGAACCCTTTCGTCGGGTGGCAGTGGACATCATCGGGCCCATCTTGCCTGCGTCTGAGGACGGAAACAGATACATTTTGACCATGGTGGACTACGCTACTCGATACCCAGAGGCGATCCCTCTGAAATCGATTGAAGCCACGCGAGTAGCTGAGGCTCTGGTTACTATGTGGTCCCGGCTGGGAATTCCATCAGAGGTACTCACCGACAGAGGCACGCAGTTCACGGGAGGAGTGATGGCGGAGGCAGCACGACTGCTATCACTGGAGCAGCACTTCACCACTCCTTACCATGCTCAGTGCAACGGACTGGTGGAAAGGTTCAATGGCACCTTGAAGACCATGCTGAGGAAACTAGCTCAGGAGAAACCACGCACGTGGGACAGGTACATCCCAGCATTGCTTTTTGCATACCGCGAGGTTCCTCAGGAGAGCTTGGGTTTTTCCCCATTTGAGTTGTTGTACGGCAGACAGGTACGCGGTCCCATGGCTATCCTGCGTCAAGCTTGGACGGACGAAGAAGCTGACGAGGAGGTGCAGACGACAGCGACCTACATCGTAGAACTCAGGAACAGGATTGAAGAGACCTGCAAATTGGCTCAAGAGAACCTGGGAAGAGCAGCACAGCGTTACGCGCGAGGATTCGACCGCAAGGCACGGCCGCGCAGCTTCAAGATTGGAGAACGGGTGTTGCTACTTCTACCTGTCAAACACAACAAGCTACAACTGCAGTGGCAAGGACCTTTTGAGGTGACAGCGAGGGTGGGCCAGAACGACTACAGGATCATGATGCACGGGAAAGCACGCCTGTACCACGCCAACCTGCTGCGCGCCTACATAGAGAGGACTGCCTACGGGGAAAAGGACAAAGTGACAGAAGCAGTTGCTGTCGTGATGGACGAGACAACGGAAGAACAGGGAGGAGGACGGGTACCAGTTTGTCCGCTGGAGGCTAGTGAGGATCTCACGGACGTGCACATCTCACCTGATCTTGGGGACGACCAGCAGGCGGACCTGCAAGAGATCCTGAAGGATGCAGCACGGGTCCTTACAGACATACCACTTCAGACGCATCTAGAGGAGTTTACCTTCGACTTGCTGGAGAAACAGCCAGTGAGGACGAAGCAGTATCCCATGCCTCATGCCCAGAAGGAGGTGGTCAGGAAGGAAATCGCCGACATGACGAAGTTGGGCGTCATCGAGCCAGCGAACTCTCCCTACAGTTCACCAATTGTGCTTGTAAAGAAGAAGGATGGACGCGTCAGGTTCTGTGTTGACTACCGGAAGCTGAACAAGATTACGGCGTTTGACGCGGAACCCATGCCTGATGTGGACTACCTCTTCAGTCACTTGGCCAAGGCCAAGTACTTTTCCAAACTGGACCTCACCAAGGGATACTGGCAAATCCCAGTTGCCGAGGAAGACCGCCCAAAGACTGCATTTACCACTCCATTCGGCCAGTTCCAGTGGACAGTCATGCCTTTTGGTCTACAGAATGCAGGTGCCGTCTTCACTCGCATGATGAGGAAACTTTTGGAACCATTGAAGCGCGAGGACATCAGCAGTTTCATCGACGATGTGCTGATCGCGACAGAGACATGGACTGAACATCTCGACGCCCTGCGCGACGTGTTCGGAAGGTTGAAGGACGGAAATCTGGGAGCTAAACCGTCCAAGTGCTACTTGGGATTCCGGGAATTGTCTTTCCTGGGTCATGTTGTCGGCGAGGGATTGCTCGTTCCAGAGGACGACAAGATCCAGAAGATTCGGGAGGCGGAGCCACCGCGCACGAAGAAAGAAGTCAGGTCTTTCCTGGGCCTAGCCAGCTTCTATAGACGCTTCATCCCGCACTTTGCCGAAATCGCTCTACCACTGACCAACCTTACCAAGAAACTACAACCGACCGTTGTAGTGTGGACTGAGGAATGTAGCTCCGCATTCAACACCCTGAAGAGGCGACTCACCAGTCAGCCTATTCTCCGACTACCAGACCTGAACAAGGACTTCGTGCTGAGGACAGACGCTTCAGGGAAGGGACTTGGGGCAGTGTTGCTTCAGGAGACAGAGGGGTTTTTGCACCCTGTTTGCTTCGCCAGCCGTAAGCTGACCTCGGCCGAGGCAGCGTATGCAACGGTTGAACGCGAGTGTCTCGCCATTGTCTGGGGCATCCAGAAGTTCGAAGCGTACCTGTACGGACGACCTTTCTGTCTGGAGACGGACCATCAACCTCTGCAATATCTTCAGGTTGCAAGGTTGGCAAACGCCAGACTTATGCGCTGGGCGTTGATTCTCCAACCGTACCAATTCACGGTACGCGTCATTCCGGGCGCCAACAATGTTGGAGCTGACTTTCTCTCTCGGGCTGTAGAGGAGAACATGACTGTGAGCGAAACCGAGGTTTCGTCTTGAAGAGGGGAGGTGTGTCACGATCGGGTGACAGAGACCAAGAAAGCGTCACTCAGTGGAGTGCCTGTTCTGGGTCAATGTATGATAGAAAGCGCCTGTGCGTGATATTGGACACAGCAGAGTTTTTGCTGACAGTGCTCCCGAGCACGGATGTTTTGAAACGCACGAGCTTCACAGTGCAGGTTTCTGCTGTCATAGGGCTGACGGTTTTTTTCGCTGACAGCGCGCACGGGATTTTCAGGGATTGAGTTTCTCGTGTCTTTTTCCTGCTTGGGGAGGCAAAACTGTGTATAGCTGGACTGGTTTGGTGACAAGGTCAGTCACGTGTATTTGGCTAGGTGGTCTGTCAGAGACTCAAGGACGACACACTTGACACCCAGCGGCAGAAGGGGAAGGACCTAACACACAGTTACTAGAGTATGATGGTTTTTCACCGAGTATCATATTCGGCACTCTAGGGGAACTTCCACAAGTTATTCCTTTCCTCTGCCACGTATTTTGCTGAGGACAAGTCGTCACATTTCCTTCGTCGGCGATGGCTTTCGCATAAGGATTCGACAAGGGGTTCTGGACGTTTTGGGTCACTGTTGACGAACAGAGACTGTTCCAGGGAGGAGGCGGACTTTGCTTCCATTGAGAGTTACAATCATAGGCTTTTGAGGTAATAAATCATTATTTAACGCTGTTGATGAGTCTGTGTTGTGGAATGAAATACTCTCTGTTGTTCTTTCCAGGTTAGCGCATAATTTACTCTCTGTGACGCTAAAATACTAATCTGTATATGGTTTTTGCAGATAGGGAGAGAAGGACGGAAAATGGCTGTTTTGTTGTTGTAAAAAGTCAGTTTTGTGCAGGCCCACGTGCTCGATGAGATATTTAAAGATGACATGTTTTAAGGTGGTGGGTGAGGGGTAGCTGACATGTTTAGTGCACCGATGCTTTCTGTTTGCAGCCTTCCTTCGTTCGTTCGTTTCGTTCGTTCGTTACGTTCCCGTAACATCGGCACGGCTGACTCTGGCGGGAACTGTTGAGGCTACGCTAACCAGGAGACCGGCTAACCAGGAGACCGGCTAACCAGCGGACCGGCTAACCAGCGAACCGGCTAACCAGCGGACCGGCTAACCAGCGAACCGACTAACCAGCATACCGGCTAAGCAGCAGCAGCAGAGATAAAGCTAAGTGCACCATGTCGTACGCACCCCGTTGACCACCGTTGTCTTTTCGTATCTATGATTTCATTGGAGTAGTGACAACGTGGGGTGTGTGACACCTGCACGAACTAGAGCTTTTCGAACAGAACATTCTCATTTCGACTGTATTTACACGGGTTCAGCGTGTTACTATAATTTTCTACATAGTACTGGCATTTTGTCAGTGAACACTGGTTTTTTACGTGTTGAGAACGTAAAAGGAACATATTTTGAGTGAAGGCTCGAGGGAGGTGGAGAGTTTATACATAAACAGGCGTCTGAAACTTATACTTTTGTTGACTCTATTTAATTGTATGCCTGCGAGAGTGGATCGTGGTGTGGTTAGTTAATTAGTAGTAATTAACCGGTTCATAATCACCTTGAGTGATATATTGAAACGTGACACTGCCAAAAGCAAATGAGTATACTTTCATAGACTGATAAGAATAGTCGCGAAGCACAGGGGGGTGACTCTGGCCATCTTGGAATCAGCTTTTGGGCACGCTTCCAACGTTACTGCAGTATTTCAATCATGGTGTTAACAACAAATGAGGCGATGGTTGAGACCATAGGACGACAGCGAGCGAGAGTTATGCAAAAGCTGTGTCCTAACACC
>NC_090245.1:82301977-82346645 GCF_037325665.1 Littorina saxatilis
ACGACATCTGCATTCCGATAATACTTAAAATGACAGTCACACTGACAATTACGACAGCAATGACGATGACAACATCAATTATGAGAATAATCAATGTGTTTACAGGTAAGAGGATGCAGAAAGAAACAGTATTTGTCCTGAAAGATGACTGTACTTCCAAATGAAACACCTCTTACACTGGGACTGATTGTGAGAGGGACCACATCTGAAAGTACTATGTTTGTTACCGAAGAAAAGCACGTTTTCATTTTAATTGTTTTAACCAACTGTGTTGAGTCGTTGTAACATTAAAAGAAAGAAAGAAGGAAAGAAAGAAAGAAAGAAAGAAAGAAAGAAAGAAAGAAAGAAAGAAAGAAAGAAAGAAAGAAAGAAAGAAAGAAGGAAAGAAATAGAATACAATCAAACAAACAAACAAACAAACAAAAACACTTTGGTTTGTGCCCAATTTTGTGACAATGGCGATTGTAAATGTGGGCTGAGGAACGGGGGTTGGGGGAGGGGAGGGATGGAAGTGTAGGAGGCATGTTAATGGTGCCTTGACAAACGTTGCCCAATAGAAACTATAAACTTTTCAAGACCTCCATTCGATAACTGCCGACTGAAAGTTAAGAAGAGTCGATTTACCTCATAAACACCTGTTTCTCGCATATTCGGAGATCGTTACTTTAAAGTTGCGTTTTAGAAAGGGTAATAGTAAATAAAAAATCTCCACTGCATTTTTTGGGCCAAACATATTTGTCTTTCACTTACTTGACGTCAGAGATACTTGAAAATAAGACGTGTTTCCTTGCTCTGGAACTGTAGTATAAATACGAGAAAAGTACGCAAAAACGTCGAACAGTATTGCTTGGAAAACCTCCAGTTTGTAGGTGTTCAAACATGAAGTCTTCTCTGTCTTCAATACAGGTAATATGCTACCCCTTATAAAAGCGTCGTTTTATTCCAGTCTCAACTGAATTTTTACACGAATACTTGCGTTGTCACAGAGTAAGTCCCCCCCCCCCCCTTTTTTGAGCACAGATATTAACTTTTTAACTCAACTCCTGACCTCAGTTCAAACGAGCAAGTAGCAATATCATTGACAAAATAACGGCGTACAAGCTCTAATGGATTAGGAAACAATCGGAACAGCGTTAGAACTTCATTTACACCTGGAAAGTAAGCCGAACTCATCTCTCGTTCAGCGAGAACGGAAATAGTTACTACCTCAGTTATATTGGTGCATATATTGAGCTGGTCTTGATTAATCTGGGCCGAGGGGCGTTGTTATCATCTCTTGCCTCCAGCAAGACCTAAAGAATAACATCAAACGCTAATACTGACAACGACAGCGTGGTTATTTGCTTATTAGTAAGAAGGGCGTTGTTAGTTTTTGACTGCATATTAAAATGTATACTGTTCAAAAAAAGAAACGCATAGTTGCTACTTGCCAAATTTGTTTTATTTTTCGAAAAAATTAACAGAAAATCCAATATTTAGATTATTTGTTTGAAATTTGGTATGGACACAGTTGAATGCACACACAGTTCATTTGCATCTTCAAATCAATCAGTCAATCAATACGATTGGGTGCCGAGGCTGTCAAGTCAGTAGGGGGTGTGACTGCCTTGAGCAGCAACAACTGCCCGGCACCTTCTGGGCATGGACTGGATCAGATGCCGGATATCTTGCTGTGGGATGGTGTCCCACTCCTCCTGAAGTGCCTGGAATAGATCGCGGTGATTTGCCGGCGCTTCTTCTCGCCTGCGCACACGTCTGTCCAATTCATCCCAGAGGTGTTCTATCGGGTTCATGTCTGGCGACATGGATGGCCAGGGAAGCACCTGGACATGGTGGTCGGTGAGGCACTGGGTGGTGAGTCGTGCTGTGTGCGGGCGAGCGTTGTCCTGCTGGAATATGGCATCCTGGTCAGCCAGAAGAGGAAGGGCGTGTGGGCGCAGAATTTCCTCCACGTATCGCTGGGCAGTTATGCGCCCTTGGACGTGCACCAGGGTGCTCCTTCCAGCGGTATTGATCGCCCCCCACACCATGACGCCTCCACCACCATGAACGGGTGCCTCATCCACACAGTTGGGCGCGTAACGTTCGTTTACTCTCCGGTAGACCCTCCTCCGACCATCATGTCGCTGGAGCAGGAAGTAGGACTCGTCGCTGAACCACACGTGTCTCCAGTGATTCCGGACGGTCCAGCGAAGGTGCTGGTTGCCCCACTGCACTCGGTTCTGGCGATGGCGGCGGGTGAGGACAGCTCCTCTGTGAGGTCTGCGAGCTCTCAAACCAGCTTCATGCAGGCGGTTCCGCACGGTCTGGTCCGATAATCGGTGTGGCCCGGGGAGAGCCTGGACAGAAGATGAGGCCGACAGGAAACGATTCCGGAGGTGGCGGAGCCGTATGAAGCGGTCGTGAGCAGCAGTTGTCGCCCTTGGTCTTCCCGCTCGTGGCAAGTCAGCAACGGAGCCAGTGGCTTGAAACCTGACCCACAGTCTACTGATGGTGCTCTGGGACACGTGGAAGTGCCTGGCGATTGCACTTTGACTTTGGCCTGCTTGTAAACGACCCAATGCAATTTGGCGGTCTTCTCTGCTCAATCGGGCCATCTTTCGTCGCTGAATTGTCGTCTGATTTCTTTGTGGCGAACAATCCGCTTTTATGGGTTTTGGAAGACATGGTGAGAGCTCAATATTCCCCGAGTTTCACGAGATTACACTGAAGCATGACGAGTGGTCATGCCAAATGAGCAATTTTGACATTGTAGCCACTGATAACGCATGCGTCACGTGCAGAGCTCACTTGTGGCAATGGACGAAAGGTCGACGACCAGATAAACATTTTCTGCAGTTTGGTGGATATCCTTGTAGCCATATAACTAAATTAACCAAATATTACAAGCTATGCGTTTCTTTTTTTGAACAGTATACTACCCGGTAATAGGGCAGTGTTCATTGAACCAACTTCAAAATGCTGTTTAAGGTGGAATAACAATGGCGTGTGCTTTTCTGTTAGCCGCAGGACATTTAAGGCTTACATATATTTTGGTAATGTGGAGACGATACGTCACATTCTACTAAATGAAAGATGAGAAGAATCTTCTCAAATCGAATGAAGTGGCACAGGCACGTAAACACAAAATAGAGTTTGTTCGCGCACTCCTGGAGTGCGCTAATAGTAGTTTTACCACACTCACTCTATCCAATGGAATGCTTTCGTTTGATCACGTGACACAAATATTAAATGCGTACTGAACATAGATGATATGATACTCACACACAAACATTGTCACAGGGTTGTTTAGTATCAATATAATAAGTGGATCGCTCGTGGACGACAAATAACGTACTACTTCCGCCCTTATCAGACCGGAAACCGTTGAAAATTGATACAGCGGCTGCGTGGCAATCGCATGGATCACTTTGGCATCAAACATACTCGCTTTTTGACGAATGTAATATGACTAGCTTTTGCGGTCACATAGAAAACAAGTTGAGCGAACGTGATACAAATATGTGGCAACCAAGATAACTCTCGTGAGTTATTTTCTGCTTATGCTATGTTTATTATCTTCGTGAAAGATGCGACAACAAAGCAATGAATACGTTAAAAAAGAATAGTATCAAAGAAAGAATAAATAGGAGGGATTGTCGTTCTAATCAGGGGTCTTCCACCTGTAGCTCTGGCGCAAGCAATACAATGTTTACTTCATTCTGATGAAGCAAATTTCAACCTTAAAACCAACGCATGGCTCGTTTCAAACTGTCTGTGCCAGATGTTGCTACCAATAAAAATGTGCGTTATTTCCTTCTAATTCAGCTACTTCAGCAACTTTAGATTAGCAAATTGTTGTCGTTCCAAGTATTTTTGGGCCTAGTATCCCTCGCTTATGACGTTCTATTTAAGAAATTCTGTCGAAGTTTAAAAGGTGTTTTACATTTTGAAATGAATTTTGTGGATATGATATCTTCCCAGGGAACAAATGTAGAAAACAATTGTTTTGTGGTAAAATCTGTCTAGACTGAAAAAAACCCATATTTTCCAAACTGTATCACCCCCCCCCCCCTCACACCCCTCCCCCTCCCGTGGCAAAACACAATTCTCCCGCATATCTATATATCATGCAAGTAACGCGTTTTGAGCCCCCCTCGAGAGCATTCATTTGTGTTTTGCAGAGGTATGTCTTCGTTAATGTGTCTATTCATACTTCTGAAAAAATCTAACCGCAGGTATGCTTCTTTTTATTTTGCAGATTCTGACATGTTGCCGCACCACCTTTTGGCCTTTGTCTTTGTTGCCTGTGCGCACGCTCACTTGCAACACCAGTCTCGGTCCAGTCCTGACGTCCTCCTTAGCACAGAAAACCCAAAGCCTTTGGTTCTCAGTATACCAAAGCCAAAGACCGACATAAAACGATTATCAGATCAAGTCATCACACAAGCGGATGCTGAGAAAATAGATTTTAGTAACCAGATCCAATCTACAACCTTTCCTCGCGGCCAACACGTACGTCGCTCTGCGGCTGACAAGATGCTAGGAAAGGTGGAGTCTTCATTGATCAACATCCCTCCTCCAGAATTTATGAAAAACGGTGTCATTGCTTATAAAGATTTATTTCAGTCTGTGGAGAAAAAAAGTCAAGGGCTACAGCTTGGAGAGACAACCAAGGCTTTGCATGGATCGGAAACAACGGAGCCGAAATTTATCGTTGGGCAGAATAGCATGAACGTAGTTGAAAACATTGCATCACAAGCGAAGACCTCTCTCCTGAACGACGTGAACGACATCGATGAACAAGAAGCGCGTACCTCCGTTGCGTTAGACACGTCAAAGATGTCAAAGAGAAGTTTAGAAAGCCCTACAGAAAACACAGAACTTTCTGAGCTACTAAGACACACGTTCATGTTGCGAAACCCAACGATGCCATCCGGCTATTTTGATGATGGCAGCGCTCTGCAGTCCAACCTTCCTCTTCCTGCCACCCGTGTCAGCGACACGGACCGGAGCTCATCGCCATACGCTGTAGCCAAACGAAAGCCGGAGAGCGCGACTGTGGAGCACAACCCAGCGCACACGGCAGGTGACGACGATGACGACCACGACGACAACAACGACAACACCGACGATGCTCCCATCTCCGTGGAGTCGAGGTCGTCACGCTGCAACATGCCTGACCTGGTGATGGGCAACAATCTGCCGTGGACCTGTCAGCAAAGGTTCAGCTGGCGCTATCTGGGCGAGCACATCTACCCCAGCCGCCTGTCCGAAGTGGCTTGCGAAGGCAGCCAGTGCTGGCACGGTCACTACAACTGCACGCCCATCCTCTACACGCTCAGCGTGCTGGAGTTTTGTCTCAACGGCTGCTTCGACCAGCGCGTGCCCAGCCCCCTCCGCTCACGCTGGCGCTGGCTTGACCTCAACGTCACGGTCGGCTGCCAGTGCGTCCGATGATCACGCTGTCCCAGCTGCTTCGTCAAAAATGGAAGAAGAAAAAACACACACCGAAATCATCTCCCAACACGTGTCCATCGAGAAGCGATATCTATCCATGAAATGTTCACAGATCCTGATCTTTGAAACTGAAAGTTGTAGATGAAAACTTTAACCTGCAGGTCTTGCTACTTCTACTACTGCAACTACCGCTGCTGCTTCTACTACTACTACTATTACTTCTACTACCACTACAAACCAACAGCACCATGCCAACCTGTAGCAAAGTCCACATGCCATCGTCCAAGGGCTTATGTATAAGTTGTTGAAAATAGACCGCCGTTCACACGGCCTACCATCGGTTAGTACGAGATCTTTAACGTGCGCCATGACGTTGGCGCTATGCATGCACAGTAAGTACTAATCACTCTCAGTATGTTTTAGAATTATCTTCCAGCTCTTATCGTGACCTTAGCTCCTCTCTGAACTTTGTTCCATTCTTTCAAAAAAACGTCACTCATATAATCGAATAACGAATGATCTGAATGAAAACAAACCACAAAAAAACACGTCGACAGACTAAAAGTCCGTTTCTCGATCAAGCCTTTACCCTTCCCACCACTACCCGGCCAGAAAAAAAAGGAGTAAATACGAAGAAATATTCTCAGCTTCAGTGACACACCTTTCGTACTAACATGTATTGCGAATTGCTTGTACATTGTATTCCCAATGTTTGAACTACACAAACTTTTTGTCGCCGCTGCAGAAGACCTCAGCTACTGTCCATTGTTTCTGCTGACGTCAACAAATCAACCAGCACCGAAAGTTAATGCTGTTGGCGCCTGTAATCTCAACTTGCGACATCGACAATCGCAGCTTCAGTCGCAAAAGAATACAAATATGCTGTCAATTTCAGATTCAAAGAACAGTGTAAGCTGTTAGTTGTAGCTGCTGATACCTCCACCCCCCATTTGACCGCAACTCCAAACAAAATACTTACTGTTGCTGATGTTTACAAATCCGCTAGAGTTATCTGCTTTCTGATACAGCACGAAGACATCCCGCCATCTGCGACAGATCACGAGATATCTATGTGCACTTATGACTCTGGAGAACAAAATGCAGTTTACTCACCTCGGGGACTGTGTTCCGCATGTTTTAAGCCAGCCCTCTTGTTCCGCCTGTTTTACGCCAGACCCCTTGACACGCGAAAAGTTTCATGAAAACAGAAATTATAAAATGCTGACATTTTTTTTTATATCTAAATATGGTTCTTGTGAGGAGAAACGCAAACATTTGTATCAAGACGTGTTCCCTTAGCTTTTCTTTGTTTGACTCTTTGTTCTGCCGGAAAGGGTGTATTTTGAAATTTGCTACAGATGAACACACATATACCTCAAATAGTAACAATAATCGAACTGATGAATATGAAAGGCCATATATCCAGCTACTGTCCATGTAACCAGATAAGCTATAGACCTAATTTGCTGGATAGATATACAAAATGAATTCCCTTTCTACTCTCATTAACCGAATTTAGGCTAACGTTTTGTGAATGTCATAGTTTCTGTTGTTATGAAGACAAATACGTTTGCACGTCCAAGGGGGCTGGCTTAAAACGTGAGAACAAGGGGGCTGGTGCATGACAAGCGGTATAACACAATACCCTGCGTGTTCCTTGACAATTGCAGCTGCAGCTTTACGGAACATGTAACTGAATGCGCTGAAGGTGTTTTGGTGTGAAAATAAAACTCGTCTAAGCTTACCGTCATCAGCGCTTTGTGACACTGAGACTTACAAGGTTCAAACCGTTGAAATTATTGGCTCACAGAAGCTGCTAACTTATAACTTGTGACATGTCATAGTACATCATTGTTGTAATTTCCTTTAAATCTATATTTTGATATTGATCTATTCTTTACTTTATTTTGGGACATGTCATTAACAACTGTTTGGGAAGCTTGTGTTCAGTCGTTAAAAAAACAACCGCAATTTGTGTCATTGTGATGTGGATATAAAACAATGTAAGCCAACTAAATTTGGTGGTGGCTGATTTCGTCTGAACGAGGAGAGAACACAGAGTGAAAGTGTTATATTACAGAAAAGTTTGGTCTTTTTAAGTTCGATAGTTGTCAACAATGTTTCAACTGGGGACGAGATCAGGTAGAACACGGAAAATGTGCCATGACTGATTCATCATATAAAATGATCGTGACGTTACATCTGGGCCTTCATGCTCACGTAGATTCAGCGAAAGTAGTGGTCTAGCTAGAGCGTTGGTTCCCAAGACAAAGCCAGTTTTGTTCTGCAATGTTTCTTGCTTTTTATATTTAGTCAAGTTTTGACTAAATATTTTAACGTAGAGGGGGGAATCGAGACGAGGGTCGTGGTGTATGTGTGTGTGTCTGTCTGTCTGTGTGTCTGTGTGTCTGTCTGTCTGTCTGTGTGTGTGTGTAGAGCGATTCAGACCAAACTACTGGACCGATCTTTATGAAATTTGACATGAGAGTTCCTGGGATTGATATCCCCGAACGTTTTTTTTCATTTTTTTGATAAATGTCTTTGATGACGTCATATCCGGCTTTTCGTGAAAGTTGAGGCGGCACTGTCACGCCCTCATTTTTCAACCAAATTGGTTGAAATTTTGGTCAAGTAATCTTCGACGAAGCCCGGACTTCGGTATTGCATTTCAGCTTGGTGGCTTAAAAATTAATTAATGACTTTGGTCATTAAAAATCTGAAAATCGTTAAAAAAAACAATTTTGTATAAAACGATCCATATTTACGTTCATCTTATTCCTTGTCGGTTCCTGATTCCAAAAACATATAGATATGATATGTTTGGATTAAAAACAAGCTCTGAAAATTAAAACAAAGAGAGGTACAGAAAAGCGTGCTATCCTTCTTAGCGCAACTACTACCCCGCTCTTCTTGTCACTGCCTTTGCCATGAGCGGTCGACTGACGATGCTACGAGTATACGGTCTTGCTGAAAAATGGCATTGCGTTCAGTTTCATTCTGTGAGTTCGACAGCTACTTGACTAAATATTGTATTTTCGCCTTACGCGACTTGTTTACTTTGTTCTCCTCTTTTTCGTTACCTGGAGGAAAGCGAGGAATTGTCTGAGGCTAAAATCGCCAGCGGCTTATGAAAGAAAAATGATGCACTTGTTCAATCTCACATAAAACGTGTTTTTTTTCCAGAGGCTGTAAGCAGTCTTTAAGGATAAACTGCACACTCTAGCAAACAGTCAGTCTTGCAAGACCTTTAAACTTTGCTGTGGACCTACGCTGGTTGTAAGTGATTCTAAATCTGATGGAATTCCGCGAACAAGTGCGCTTTTTGTGTGTGAATAAGAGCACATAAAGTAGCGTTTGCATAATCTGGGGGCGTTAAGTCTTACCTATCACAGTTAATTATCCACATGCATTCATAAAAGTAAAGTGCCTGTTCACAGTCTAAAGGTTAGCCTATGCATTTAAATTGATGTTTAGAACACCATATATATACGGACAAGGTAATGAACCGCAACTTACAAATGATGTTGTGAAATACTATAATTACAGGAACATTTTTGAAACAATATCTGTCAATTCCGCTGGAGTTAACATGAAGATGTCGTAACCGGTGAGTTCGATTATTTCTTTTATTCTGAACGTGGGCGAATGCGTGCTTCATTAAATAAATATATCGAGATTTATTCAGTATTAGCTCTCTCTTTCTCTATCGGAACTTGAATGGCTTTTCCGGTCATATCACTGGTTTTACAATAAGAGGCCCCATTACAAAGATCTTCGTTCAAACGCATGCATCTGCTTAGATTTGTTTGTTTGTTTGTTTTTTAATGAAGGGGTAGTATAAGCGAACCAGTACTAGAGTTTCATCGACTGGAAATGTCTTAGCTTGCAGGTAGCGTCCCTTTAAAGCCAATTATTAAAGGGACACGTCAGGTTGTCTAATTGTAAGTTTGAGAGGGATCTTGTGCAAAATCGACCTCTGTTCAGAATATCAAAACTGACTTTCAAACCATGCACATGTAGCAATACGGACAAGAGCACATTCCTTGCGCTTTCTACATGATCTCGGTCCCAGGCAAATGGCATTCAGTGTCTTTGACCGTTTGTGTCCTTCGAGAGTTGTTATCAAATTCACTTGTTTGTATATTGACACTGTCAGTTTGTTGCACTGAGTAATACAAAGGTAGAGGAAACAAGCAGACCCATGCGAAGTGGTCGGGTGTAGCCTAGCCACTGGCGGACATTTTGTTTCATTGCGTTGAGCCTTGTCTGCCGAGTTTCCATTTATGTGTTTACTAAAATTTACTCACGTTTTTGCGTAAAATATTAGTTCAAGGGTACCCAAACGGCACTAACATTGGAGCTTAAATATCTGTCTTTTCCTGAATACATATGAAAACAACTCAAGATGTTCCTGGCAACTTTAAGGTAAGGGTAAAAAGGAATAAGGGAAAGTAGACATAAACTAAGGAAAATAGAAACCAAAATGTGTTGAGCAATACATTTTCAAACATACGTTTACCTCATTAAAAGAGACTGAAAGCATACAGAAAAGATAAATGGGTAAGTATGGCAGAAGTGAGACTTCTGAGAATATTAAGAACTTGAAATTTACAGGAATTAAGGAGGCTGCATGGTGGGATGGGGAGGGAGAGAGAGAGAGAGAGAGAGAGAGAGAGAGAGAGAGAGAGAGAGAGAGAGAGAGAGAGAGAGAGAGAGAGAGAGAGAGAGAAAGAGAGAGAGAAAGAGAGAGAGAGAGAGAGAGAGAGAGAGAGAGAGGGAGAGAGAGAGAGAGAGATTATCTGATAGACAGATATATAGATAGATAGATAGGCAGATAGATCGATCGACAGACAGATGAGGCAGAAGGGCCCAGACAGCGAGCCAAGCTGGCCGACTACTGGAGACACGCTAACCCCCCCCCCCCCCCCCCCCCGAAGCTTGCTCTATAACCTTGTATATCACTCAGTGGTTTGTTGCTCTTTGCCCTGGAGCGCTGCTATTGGCGATAGTGTTGCAACATTATTATCAACTAATTTAATTATGTGCGTTATTGTCCGTAATTTGTTTGTGCGTTGGTGACTATTCAATGGCAGTATGTATTCTCTGTTTATTTATTATCTCGCGTTTACTATGAACAACGACCGCTTCGACAAATAAAAATAAAAGCACTTCAAAGCAAAGGCATCTATGCTGTGCTATAAGCATGGTTCTGCACACCTGGTGGTATCTTTCTCTAGACACCCCGACATATATGATACTGAATTGAGATTATCGAAGTTTATTTTCAGAGAAAAAAAACCTGTATTTGCAAGATTGTTGATAATTGCCCACAAAGAACTTGAGAAGCTCGGTTTTCAAATTGAAGTGGTCAAGACCGGGGAAAAAACCAGAGGGTTCACTCACATGCTGCTGACAAATATGTAGGATCGTTTTGGTTGAGTCTATTGTTATATACAATACTAGATGAATACCCGCTTCGCCGGGTAGCCGGCTTCGCCGGGAAGAAGTAGAGCCGAATACCCGGCTTCACCGGCTTCGCACCGTACGCGATTGACGCCACACGAAGGAAGGGAGATAAACGCGCAAAACACTGGAGAAGATAAGGAGCGTTGTGGACAGTGACCTTCTAAAAATAGTAACGGGAATATGGATTGAGCGTTGTGGACAGTGACCTTCTAAAAATAGTAACGGGAATATGGATTGACGCCACACGAAGGAAGGGAGATAAACGCAAAACACTGGAGAAGATAAGGAAGAGTTACTGGGAATGGATGTACAGAAAAAACATAAAAACCAAAATCGGTTCAGCGCTGCGCGCTGAGCGCACGTGTTGAAAATTTTCATCGACCAGATTGTGTCCGGGTTCTACCTGGATATGCCCACCAAATTTGAAGCAGATCCATCGAGAACTTTGGCCGTGCATCGCGAAGTGACAGACAGACACACACAAGCCGTATATAGATATAGATACAAATATTGATTTTATAACTTTACGAGTTTATATGAAGAAAAGTGCAAATGTTACCGTCTTTGACGCTCAGTTGTGTCATAAGTTTAAAGAACATAAAAAAAACATTCAGTTTGACAACATAACAGTTGTTAAAACTAAATGGTAGAAACCGGCGATGGAACAAAACCCCGACAATTTGTAAATCTCCCTTCAGTGTGCGCCTGGATTTAACTGGATAATTTGACTGGATAGAAACACAACAAAAAGTTTCAGATTAACACGTTAATAACTTATTCCACTGCTCAGAATGTCATATGCTATTCATTATTGTATTCCTTGTTGGTGTCTTAACTTAATTCTGTATCAGTATTTGTAGTATTGGTAGTAATAGTTAAGATGTCAGAAAAAGGAAAAAAAGAAAGTGATGTATGTGTGCGAATGCGAAATTGTGCATACATGCTTTTCTTGTTGTGGAGAAAGTGTCATGCTGGTTTTATCCCGAAAAATGTGCTTCTAAATCAATTATTTAAAAAGTTAGTAATTCTGATGTTGTAGCAAGCAAGCATATTTTTCTTCAGTTCTGATATTGCATTGATGAGCTAATTCTTTTTTAACCAAAAGACACGGGTCTGCGCTGCGACATTACTTGCTTTTTCAAATGCAATCCGTGTCAGCTTTCTCTTTCTTTTCCTCCGCATTTGGATAAGAAGGCCACCGTGTCAGTCAACTGTAAAAACTATTGACGTTCCTACATTCTTTCTAGTTCCCAGCCTGTAAAATAACATAATTTTTCCCAGCAGATTTGATTCTACTTTCATTTTGGCGTTTTTTTGGAAATATCACAAATACAGGGCAAACACATCACACATGTGCATCGATAAATAAGAATACATTATATTGTCAAGATGAGCTTGCCGCAAATCATGTGATATATAAACCATGAAACTTCATGTTTGAATTTGATTTTCTTTTAAATCCTATATTGCGGTTTTGTCCGTTTTATGTCAACTATTTATTTTTAAGTTATGTTAAACACACCTTGTTTGTGTATATTGTGCGTTTATGTCTTGCAGATACTGAATTCATTGCATCAAATAAAGTGATGAAGCACTTATACCCTCTGTGTGTGTGTGTGTGTGTGTGTGTGTGTGTGTGTGTGTGTGTGTGTGTGTATGTGTGTGTGTGTGCGTGTGTGTGCGTGTATGTGCGTGTGTGCGCTGGTGTGTGTGCGCGTGCGTGCGTGTGTGCGTGCGTGCGTGTACGTCTATGTGTGCTCAAAAATAGAAATAAAAACATTTGGAACCCAACAGTGACGGAAGATGCCTGCGGCAAACCTACACAGACAGCAGCCTACAAAAATGCATGTACTAAAAGAAGAAGTCAGAGACGCTTTAACGACTGTAAAAAGTAGTTCTGCCGTACCAACTGAAACCGCCGAAACAATAACCGTTTTTGTGTGACTGTGAAAAATCACCCTATACTATGACCTGAGTACCATTATTATTCAAAGCTGGCAATTCTCGCGCAACTATGGCACAGAGCCACAGACAAAGGGGTAAAATACACGTTATCCGCGGAGTTTCACAACGTAAAAGCGGATGTTTACTGAGTACGTCTTGGTGCTGAACATCACGTTAAAACAACTGTGTGAGGTCGACTGTATAGAAACTTTTACATTTTTGTGCCGAAAAAAAAATGAATACGTACGGTGTAAATCCATATAGGAGCGAGGTATGAAAATTGCCTACTTCTTATTCCAATGCTCTGACCTGTGTGTAAAAACACAAAACGATACAATGTTGATGCACATGTGAAAAACAAAACAAAAATAAATACACAAGGAGAGCAAACGCTCCATCGACTCCCCTTTGCTGTGGTTGGGTGCGGCAGCTAATAAGTGGCACTAATGTCACCTGTATAGACAACAGGGGCAATCTAAGCCCCCTCATAAAGCTGGCCCGAGAGTAGTTGATACCTCGATCTAACACTGATATCGCTCCCCTACGACCAATAATGGTTATGGGAATACAATGTCATTAACCTCAGACTATTGAAGCGTGACTAAAAGCTCAAGTGGATCTGTGCAGAGAAACGCGAGAAGCACTGTCCCTTTAAGCGATCTAGCAAAGTGAAATTATGAACACACCACGAACAGAAAATATCAACGATTAGGTCGGAGTAAAGAACTAACCCTCTTTAGGCAGAAACTTAAGAAGCAAAAAGTGTTTGAAGCAAAGAAAATTGCATGCTGCAATAAAGGCAATAGAATAATCTCAGCAGTACATTCATTTTAATTTTCTGAAGCCAGCTAATTTCATGATCCAGTCAACTTGAAGAAGCTAATATATCGTCATGTAAGCATTCTTGCAAGCGTTCTACACACACTGACAAAGTCATACACAAACACAGACACACAGCCCCCCGCCCCGGCCACACACACACATCAGTACTGAAACGGCACACACCGTCACACACACACACACACACACACGGCTCACAAACCCACACACACACACACACACACACACACACACACACACACACACACACACACACACACACACACACACACACACACACACACACACACACACACACACACACTGACACTCGAGTCACACATTTCAGCATCATAAAAAACCCACCTCACGACCTAACCAGTGATTCTTAGTCACCGGAATCTCATGGCCAACACAAGAGGGTGGCCGCAGAATTATATAATCCTTACACTGAACTAGTGTTCGATGACTGCATTAATCCGAACTGAAACAAATTGAAATCCAAAAACAGATAGACTGCTGAAGTTCCAAAATTCAGAATTAAAAAAAAGAAAAGTTATTGGAACGTTTACTTTATGACAAAACAAAACATTACAATCACGGTACTTCGACCCGGCAAAAGGTATTTAAAGTGGACAAACAGACAATCACTTATAATACCGGTAATGAACTTAGCTTTGAAAGTGTTTCTGTTTCAAGTCTCTGGGAATGACTCCAATCAT
Source organism: Littorina saxatilis (assembly GCF_037325665.1). Lineage (NCBI taxonomy): Eukaryota > Metazoa > Mollusca > Gastropoda > Littorinimorpha > Littorinidae > Littorina > Littorina saxatilis. Next base: position 82,316,368 of record NC_090245.1, read on the forward strand.
TGGAATCAAGTTGATATAAACAAATTGGAGTCACACTTTCCAAGCTAAGTTCTTTATCTGTATCATAAGTGTCTGCATGCCCCTTGGGTCGAAGTTCCGTGATTTTAATGTTTTGTTTAGAAGAAGAACAAGTCGCGTGAAGCGATATAAAAACATTTAGTCAAGATCAACACCACAAATCAATCATCACCGAGACTACATTCAGATAGTCTGGGATAACCATACCAAAGACCGAGACGGGTCACGCTCGCGAAGCACGCGTCCGTAGTGACTAGTACTTACTGAACCTACGTAGCCTATTTTCTTTCATTCTGAGCACATTTTTAGAGTAAACATGACATATCTATACATATTTTTGAGTTCAGGAGAAGATGAGGAATACAATAAAATCAATTTAAAATCTGTTTGCAAAAAATTGATTTTAATGACAACTTTATTAAGCAAACTCATTCATTAATTTTTAAGCCTCCAAGCTGAAATGCAATACCAAAGTCCGGGCTTTGTCGAAGATTACTTGACCAAAATTTCAACCAATTTGGTTGAAAAATGAGAGCGTGACAGTGCTGCCTCGACTTTTCCAAAAAGCCGGATATGACGTCATCAAAGATATTTATTTTAAAAAAAAAAAAAAACGTCGGGGGATATCATACTCAGCAACTCTCATGTAAAGTTTCATGAAGATCGGTCCAGTAGTTTCTGTGCAGGGGCGGACGAGGGGGGGGGGGGGGCACAGGGGGCACGTGCCCCCCCCCCCCCCCGAAAAAAAAAGAAAGAAAAAAAAGAAGAAGAAAAAAAAAGATTTTTCTATGCTGATTCTATGACCATTTCTAAGTTCAAATGGCACCAGATGGCACCATTTTGCTTCTTTGGGCAAATTTTTTTTCCGGGGGGGCATGCCCCCGGACCCCCCTAGCAAATTCGGGCGCTTCGCCGGCGCCCATCACATTCACTTTCGATTCAAAGTGCCCCCCCCCCCTTACAAAGCAACTGATCCGCCCCTGCTGTGAATAGCTCTATACACACAACACACACACACACACACACACATGCACCACGCGCGACCCTCATCTGGATTCCCCGTCTATGTTAAAACATTTAGTCAAAACTTGACAAAATGTAAAAATTGACATCATTTCAAAATCAAAGAGTGTTGCACACGTTTCTGTAACGCTAGTAAAATATCAGTCAAGAATTGCAAATCAACTAGACTGAGCAAGATAGCACAACATTCACGATCGTTCGGTCATTACTCTTTGAGACCTTATCACGCGGCGGTATAATTTATCCAGTTTGTTTATCACACATACTCAGACAAAGACACATTCTGCTGTTTGACTTGCCGCCCCCTCAGTATCGCTGAAGGTTGTCCGGGTCATACAGCAACCTTATTGGTTTAAGCGTGTTTTATTCATTTGTTTGATATGTAGGCCTACAATCGTTTGACAAAAACAACATATAGAACGATAACACTACCAGACTGCTTATGAACATGTTCTAAAAAGCAACCTTATTCAAACAAACAAAAATGATTTCCCATCAAGCCTGACTGTTCGAAAACATGCATTTTGAACGCACCAACACAAGCTTGTCTCAAGAAATCGTCAGCTGTATTTTTATGACTGATTCGTGGGAGGAGCAGACGATAATTTTTCGGGACAGCAAAAGTTAGAGTTCCCTCCCATCGAAAAGAAAATGGCGACGCTCCGAAGTGCAAAATCTGCATTGCGGAAAGAGATCAAGAAAACATTAGCTTCCCTTTCTGCTGACGAGAAAAAGAAGCAGTCGAAAGTTGTAACTGATAAGGTGAGTTCCCAAAGCAGCTTGCTTTTGTTATGTCGCATGAGAATTACGATGTATACGTCTGCATCGCTGGAGTGGAAAGCATTGCAGTGTAGCCGTGTGCTTGTGTCTTACCTCCCTTGACAGTAATGGTGCATTAGTACCAGTCTCGGTACGGATGTACCTGTGAGTGAAAGCGACTCTCTATTTTTTGTCATAATTGTTATTGATCAAACCACGTTTTGTGAAAGTGTATCATATACTTTCTGTGTGTCAGTATCATGCATGCTGTTTCTATTTCATTAAGATAGTTCTGAGAACCATGTGACTTTTTGGCCACATAATATATGTTACTTGCAGTTGTAACTTATTATTTGTGTTATGTTTATGTAGTTCTTTCCAAAATGTCGTTGTTAGGCATTATGCTGTATTGTGAGCTTGTGAGTATTTTAATTGTATAGATTCATGCAATTGAGATGTGCTAGATTGTCTGTACTTATTGTCAATTATTATATTTGTACACTTTGACAGATTTGAAGTGAATAATTATTGCACATTTCTGCAGTGAATCACTCGACATTTGTCGTTTGAAGAACCCCTGATTAAATGTTCTGCCCTTCTTGAGGTCCTGAGTTTTCAAAGTTTCTTTGACTAATGTCTGAAAATTCACGAGGATCCATAATTATAATTAAGATCTGATTTTCCCAGATTGTTCGTACTCGCAAAATTAGATGGCATACTGTATGATACATACGCATCGTTAATTTTTTTCTTTTTTTTCTGATTTTAATTTTGAATCTGGTGTAGATTTCACTTTGGTTTGAGGAGAATAAGTGTGTGTTGTTGTTCTTTAACCATACAGTATCACAAGCATATAGTTAATTTTTAACATATCTTTTTTTAATCTCTCATCAGGTTCTGGCTTCACCTTGGTTTGAAGAGAGTAAGCGTTTGTCCCTGTTCCTGAATATGCCAGATGAGGTGGACACATTTCCGCTTCTGAAAGCCGCAATTTCTGCTGGAAAAGAGTGCTTCATACCGCACTACAAGGGCTCTCAAATGACTATGGTAAAGCTCTCTTCCATGGAAGACTATGAGAGATTGCCAGTGACAAAGTGGAACATTAAACAACCTGCTGATGATGACATACGGCCTGATGCCATTGAAACAGGTACATGTGAATCAAAACGGTTGATTCTTGGTTTTTTTTGGTCAATGTAGATACCTTATATTTTTCTCCATATCTTAATTTTACATTTAGTCAAGTTTTGATGTTTTAACATATATATACTGAGAATCGTGACGAAGGTGGTGGTGTATGTGTGTATGTTTATATGTGTGTGTGTAGAGCGATTCAGAGAAAACTTCTGGACCGATCTACATGTAACTTCGCATGAGAGTTCCTTGGTATGATTCACCCTAGACCGAATTTTTCCTTTTTTTGGATAAATGTCTTTGAGGACGTCATATTCGGCTTTTAGTGAAAGTTGAGGCGGCACTGTCACGCCCTCATTTTTTGATCAAATTGATAGAAATTTAGGTCAAACAGTCTTCGACGAAGCCTTGTCTATAGATGGGATTGTATTGGAAGATTGCATGGAAGCTCAATAATTAATTAATGAGTTTGGTCATTAACATTCTCAAAATTCTAATTTAAATTAATTGTTTAGCCATTGATCCAAAAATGATTTCGCCTTATTCTTTATTATTGCCTGATTCCAAAAACATCTACATAAGTTATGTTTGGATTAAAAACAGGCTCAGAAAGTTAAAAAGAATACAGAAAAGCGCTCTTTCTTATGAAGTGCCGTACGCTACTGCATACTTTTGCACGAAGTATCTCTAGTATGTTGGTAAAATATTCTCAAAGTTGCAAAGCAATCCAACAAGTCATTGCTAAAGTGCACCGGCACGGTTGGCCTAGACTAGTGGTAAGGCGTTCGCACCGTGATCGGGAGGTCGTGGGTTCGAACCCCGGCCGGGTCATACCTAAGACTTTAAAATTGGCAATCTAGTGGCTGCTCCGCCTGGCGTCTGGCATTATGGGGTTAGTGCTAGGACTGGTTGGTCCGGTGTCAGAATAATGTGACTGGGTGAGACATGAAGCCTGTGCTGCGACTTCTGTCTTGTGTGTAGCGCACGTTATATGTCAAAGCAGCACCGCCCTGATATGGCCCTTCGTGGTCGGTTGGGCGTTAAGCAAACAAACAAACAAACAAACAAAATTGCTAAAGTGCAACCTTTTTTGTCATGATACCCCTAAAAAATGACGCAAAAAGTCCCGTTTTTGACTGCTCTTGCGATCGACACCTGCATCAGTAGGAATAGCACAGCACACAAAATATGCAAGGTAGCAAAACAAAACAATCTTTTCAGGGTAGATGATTGGTTTGAATTTTTGTGTAGTTCATAGCTTGATCCGGTGAAGGTTAACATTCTTCATCTACGTGTCTCTCTCTCTCTCTCTCTCTCTCTCTCTCTCTCTCTCTCTCTCTCTCTCCCACCCCCCTCTCTCTCTCTCTCCCACCCCCTCTCTCTCTCTCTCTCTCTCTCTCTCTCTCTCTCTCTCTCTTTCTCGCATTTTTGTGTGAGTGGAATTAATATTGTAGCTGACACCAGTGTCAACGTGTAAAATGACGACAGCAAAAGTGACACCCTGTACAGTCAGCAGCCAGGCTGTTGATTCTTGGTTTGTGTTAGAGTGGAAGGGCGCTCTCATTCCGCGTGAAACCGGCACGGTTGGCCTAGTGGTAAGGCGTCCGCCCCGTGATCGGGAGGTCGTGGGTTCGAACCCCGGCCGGGTCATACCTAAGACTTTAAAATTGGCAATCCAGTGGCTGCTCCGCTCCGCCTGGCGTCTGGCATTATGGGGTTAGTGCTTAAGGACTGGTTGGTCCGGTGTCAGAATAATGTGACTGGGTGAGACATGAAGCCTGTGCTGCGACTTCTGTCTTGTGTGTGGCGCACGTTATATGTCAAAGCAGCATATGGCCCTTCGTGGTCGGCTGGGCGTTAAGCAAACAAACAAACAAACAAAATTCCGCGTGAAAGCCTGTGGTGGTCAGCGTGATTGTTTACCTAGAAAGAACGATTGCACACACGGGAAGGAATATATGATTAATTAATGTCATCCGAAACCGATACATGCAGAGCCTGGCAGTGACCTTTCGATTAGTTTTGTTCTGCTGATATGACGAAATCACCGAGACAAACTTTGTTCTCAAACTTCTGTGTCATTTTCTTGGTAGACATGCACAAAAATGACAAAAAGTTTACGTGACATCATTATTCGAATCATGATGTCTTCTCGAACTTTGTTTTGCTTTTGACCTCATAGATTTCACTGTGAAAGAGAGGGTCAAAACAGACGTCTTGGATTTTTTTAATCGATAGTGTATGTCTTTAAGTTTAAGTTTAAACATGTCCCGAACTGCACAGTCCTTCCAATGAACACAGTTGTGCTCACTGTCTCATACCTGCCGAGGCTTTTTACACGGGATGAGACCATCCATCCACTTGGACACGTACCAACATATCAACATTCTGACTGCTTGCTGTACTGAGGTAGTCGTTTTTCATGGAATGTATGTTGCAGATTGACACTAGCGGCTGTTAAGAAATTAAGTCATAAAAGATATAACTGAACAGAAAGCACCCAGCCATATTGAGTTTGAGTATGTGTCCTTGTGGAGGGATAGCCTTTCCAATGTAACAAAACGAAACAAAAACTGGCCAAATCTGAGATGGCGAGCTAAATCGTTTTAACGGTAAGGATTGTGCCTTAAAATCACAATTTCAACAGCGACTTCTGTTATTATGTGGTTTCAGGAGGGCTGGATGTGATCTTCATGCCTGGCCTGGCGTTCACGAGACAAGGCGCCCGCCTGGGTCGGGGCAAGGGCTACTACGACAATTACTTGCACAAGTGCCAGAGGGCGGGCGTGCTGCCCAGGACTGTCGCTCTCATCTTTTACCAGCAGCTTGTGGACGTTGTGCCTGTGGAAGAGAACGACGTGCTGGTGCAAGAGGTCCTGAACGCCTCTCCTCAGGAGATGGGATCATAGAACGGTGCTGAATTCTGTGATGTCATAGAATTTGTGCTTCGAATATTACAAGTCGTGTAAAGCGAAATTAAAACATTCAGCCAGTCTGTCGATCTAAAAGATTGAAACTCAACACACTGGTATTCTTCAAGGAGTCTATTAGGCCCTGAGCTGGCCGAAACTGACTTTCGACGGAGACATCGCTGACTGGTCTCGTAAAAAAAAGCCAACAATGAACCTAATTCGAAGAAAAAGGATTTAAAAAAAATCTTTTTGCGTTTATTTTCAAATGAAACACAACGTATCTATTTATCTTTGGATTCAGTACAAAACTAAAGAATGCAAGGAAACCACATTCGTGTTTGGAATTGCAATTTCAGTTTTAGGCAGAACTTAATGTGAACAAATTAATTAATCTTCTTCTTCTTCTTCTTTTTTCATGGGATGAAACTCCCACGTTTTTAGGGGTTTATCCACATTCCACTCTAAGGTTATTTAAAGTTGTCTCTATACGATTCAAATAAGGTGATTTTTGAAATATCCACTACATACTGACGATACCAAAAAACCCAGTAAATTGTACTTGAAAACGTATCATGGCAATTGTGCATTCCACAACTTAATTTAAAGCAAATTTTTCTTCTTCTGTTTTGCGCCGTTTTTAAAGAATCCTTTCAAGTTAGCTTTTCCAAAAGTACCCTATGACACGACAGTGGCGAAGAATATACTCTGCAATTCCCGTCTCAGTGTGTGCATCCGTTTCGGAGCATTTAGTCATCATACAAACACACAGACAGACAGACAGAAATCAGCTTTATAAGTTAGATAGCCGGTCTTAAAACATAAGCAGCTTCATCACTAAGATCTGTACACAAAAGCATCTGCCAAGTTTGTTTTTATGTCGGGTATTTTACAACTCGATGGGTTTAATTTACACCATAACCGTCGAAGATGATATCCTCCCGCAGAAAGCGTGGATGCTAGCGTAAAATAAGAATAAGATACATAGATCACATGCGATCAAATGTGAATCGCTATGTCATAGTTTCAAAGCGTCCTCTGTGTGTGAAAACGTGAGGTGAAATGATTCTATATACACCTGCAGCTGTCTTGTATATTAAAACCATGTAGCACGATTTGTCAGATTTGCTGGGTTCATCTCGCGTGAGAGGTAGCAGAAATGGTGTCAACTTCTTCTTCTTCTTCTTCGTTCATAGGCTGAAACTCCCACGTTCACTCACGTGTTTGCACAAGTGGGCTTTTACGGGTATGGCCGTTTTTACCCAAGCATTCAGGCAGCCATTCTCAGATTCCAGGGGAAGCATGCTGGGTATTTTGGTGTTTCTATAACCTACCAAACTCTGACATGGATTACAGGATCTTTTCCGTGCGCACTTGGTCTTGTGCTTACGTGTACACACGAAGGGGGATAAGGCACACAGCATGGGAGATCGTAAAAATCTCCACCCTTAACCCACCAGGCGGCCGGGATTTGACCTCAAGACCTTCCGCATAGGAGGCCGATGTCTTATCCACTAGGCCATTGCGCCTGTCTTTGGTGTAAACGATTTGGGCCACCTTCTCAGATCTGTCCAAGGATAAGAATATCCCTTCACTTGAACCATAACAAACATTGACGGCCGAGCTGCTGTATGTGCAGGGTGGGATATTTTTGGAGGACTTGATTTTGTGATCTGGCACTATGGTGTCAATCAGCAAAATGAATTCATACAGTCTTCACTGGAAGTAGCCAGGCACTTAATTTTTGGTATATGTCCAAGTGGAGGGATGGTCTTATTCCATGTTAAAGCCTATACAGATTTATGATGGTGACCTGAATAATCTACACGGGAAGGACTGTGCGTTTTGCTTTGTTTACAAATATTTCGTTACAGTGGCAGAATGGTAACCCTCTTGGAACCCAACCCTCCGATGTGTTAAAACCTCATCCGTGGTGGGCCTAGCACCAACCTCACTTGTACGTACGTTTCGAGGGTTAAGCATAAAGCCTGAATAACAAAAGAAATCTGCACTTAATAAAATTATTAGATTTATGTTGTAATAAAAGAATTAGTACAGAATTCTTTTGTTTTTCTACTGTGTTCAACTCACCACAGTCACTTTCTTATTTAGATTTCATAAAGCCTGATATTAATTGGGGGAAGTCGACTTTCAGAAGTCGACTTTACTAAGCTGGCTGCAGGAAGCTTTCGTACTGAATTTTCAAGAAAATGTAAAGACTTAGCAAAGTCGACTTCGGGCTCAATTAAAGTAGGAGATGTCGGCTTAATTTTATGTCTAAGGTGAACTTTTCACACAGCATAAAGAACTCTTAAACTTTTTCAATCGGATGGTTGAATTGATTTACATCATGTACGTATAACGGTGTTAAATTCTGTCGCATTTGTGTTGGAAGTTTGACCAATCTCTGTTTTGTGAGATTGTGTGTGTGTGTGTGTGTGTGTGTGTGTGTGTGTGTGTGTGTTATTCTTTGATTGCAGTGAGAGCTCTCATGGTCAAGAGTTGTGTAAAAGTAACATTCATAACTTCAAAATAAGCCTTTTTTGTTTGGGTTTTGACTTGTAGTCTCGTCAAATCTGAATGTACAATATGCATTTGTATACAATTGGATGCAGCTAGGTGTATTTTCAATTTTGACGTAGATAGACGTGACACTATGTTTATGAGGAAAACAAATCATGTTTATTCATTGAACCAATTATACAATTATGTGCACACAAAAATTGAGTACAAAACGATAACAAGCAAAATGTTTGTGAATGTGTGAGGAAGATTTGCACAGCACACGCATCAAGTGTATACAAAAACAAGCGCCTAGCATCTTGCAAAAAGAGAACGGGACACACACACACACACACACACACACACACACACACACACACACCACACACACACACACACACACACACACACACACACAGGGAAATCAAAATCTAAGAAATACATTTCAAAAGATCATTTGTTCTGACTCATTGGGTTAGAAGTCAATAATGTAGGCTTTCAAAAAAAACCTTCTAATTCATTCTTTTCTTTACAGCAGTTAATCAGGACACATAATGATATAATTATTTGCCACAGTATCGTTCGAGTAAGGTTGTGCTCTGTTGACACGAGTTGTTGAAGCAGCCATGCTCTGTTCTCGCGATTGTAGTACACTGTCACCTTGTATTCTGAATTTGCATCCAAGGAAAGGCATATACATTTTTCCGTTTCCGTATCTAAAACACCTACGTTTGAGCTCAGACACAAATAAACGTAATTTGATCCGCCTTCTTTTCAGGACATATTGATCAGCAACTTGATTTCTTAAATAATTTTCTATCAAAAGAAAGCGTCATGCGTTAAAACAAGAAAAGAAAATGCAAGGCACTAATGAGAGATGCTTTTTACATTTAGTCAAGTTTTGACTAAATGTTTTAACATAGAGGGGGAATCGAGACGAGGGTCGTGGTGTATATGTGTGTGTGTGTGTGTGTGTGTGTGTGTGTGTGTGTGTGTCTGTGCGTGTGTGTGTGTAGAGCGATTCAGACCAAACTACTGGACCGATCTTTATGAAATTTGACATGAGAGTTCCTGGGAATGATATCCCCGGACGTTTTTTTCTTTTTTTCGATAAATACCTTTGATGACGTCATATCCGGCTTTTTGTAAAAGTTGAGGCGGCACTGTCACACCCTCATTTTTCAATCAAATTGATTGAAATTTTGGCCAAGCAATCTTCGACAAAAGCCGGACTTCGGTATTGCATTTCAGCTTGGTGGCTTAAAAATTAATTAATGACTTTGGTCATTAAAAATCTGAAAATTGTAAAAAAAAAAATTTTTTATAAAACGATCCAAATTTACGTTAACCTTATTCTTCATCATTTTCTGATTCCAAAAACATATAAATATGTTATATTTGGATTAAATACAAGCTCTGAAAATTAAAAATATAAAAATTATGATCAAAATTAAATTTTCCAAATCAATTTAAAAACACTTTCATCTTATTCCTTGTCGGTTCCTGATTCCAAAAACATATAGATATGATATGTTTGGATTAAAAACACGCTCAGAAAGTTAAAACGAAGAGAGGCCCGCTCTTCTTGTCAATTTCACTGCCTTTGCCACGAGCGGTGGACTGACGATGCTACGAGTATACGGTCTTGCTGAAAAATTGCATTGCGTTCAGTTTCATTCTGTGAGTTCGACAGCTTGACTAGATGTTGTATTTTCGCCTTACGCGACTTGTTAAGTTATACAAGCAGTTCAACACATATTCATCCAATCCTGGTGAAAAGGATAACAATCAGCCTGCAGAATAAGTTTTAATTAAAGGAATATGTCTAACAAAAAAAAAACTGTCTCAAATCGCCCCAAGAGCTTTACAGTTCAAGTTCGGGTTGTAATTATGTGACCATACACCAGGAATACCTTAAAATAAAAGTTTGAGCGCTGAGTTACTCAAATTGAACACGGTTTTGTTTTGAGTGAGCATCCCAGACTGTAATTCTCATTGTGACATTCTTTGAGCGAGTTATAGATTTCTTCCTCACCTTTCGACCCTGAGTATTTCATTCATTATTTCTAGAGATGCAGATTTGAAATTGAACCCAGAGCTACAGAGTTCGTTTTGGGAGTTGAATAGATGACAATATACACAAGGAAGGTCTCAGAATTAGCGTTTGAGCGTTCTTTTTTTCAAATCTGAATGCTGTGTTACGTAGTCATTGCAGACCCTGATATTCTCCAACCGACATTACGTTTGTTTCTGTTGTGGGAAGCGTTTCAGCGTTGTCTGGCACGGAATTTGCGTGCGTAAACTAGACTGTAGATTTTACTTCCTCAATCCAACGGTCTTGATCTGCTTTGACGAATGGGTATCTATGATAACTAAATAAACAATAATGACGACCAGAAGTCCGGACTCCTGACAGGAGAGCTGGGCGATGCAAACCGCTCAATGATCAAAATTCATTAAATTATTTGGCATAGTTTCGGAGCAGTTTTGAGCAAATCATTGCAGATGTTTCTTAAGTACAGTACAGCGAATGTCCCTTGAACTTTCTAAGGTCCAAATCGTCAAAATGGCGCCTTCGATTTTATATCTTTAAGTACACACAAATAAAGTAAACCATGTAAGTAAGTACACGGGGATTTCATGGAACAATTGCAAAAATGTTAAAGGATAAACAGTCCATTCACTCCTATTACTCCGATCCTATTTTGAGAATGCGAACAATTCCATCGCTCATGCCGACGATGATGCGATCGTGTTTGTCCACCGCCATTGCAGTCACGTGACTGGATGGGGTGACCTCGTGCAGAGAGACAAAATGGCGCTCGCCAGTTCCAGAGGGTCCTGTGGTGGTGATGTACACTCCGTTTTTGCCGGCGTCCGCGGCCAGCATTCTGCCTCGGCTGTCGCAGCAGACGCTGGTCAGCAGACGATTCGGAGTGGAACGAGAACCAACAGTACTGTAGCGCGAAGATCGCGGAGGGTGGAGAGCCGCTTCGGGCTCGTCTTCGGACAAGACCGTGGCCACGTGGTCCTCGGGGGACACCAATCGTAGGTAGTACCCGCGTTCGTTGACCAGCCAATCGCCTGTGATGTTGACGGCCACGTGACGGGGAGCCTTGAGGTGCTTCTCGTGGTGCACCTTCCGAAGCGGGCGGAGGGAGATTTTGCCGGACTGTTGGAGGGCGTAGAGGGTGACGGTTCTGTCCGCCTCGTCACTCACCAATATGTGAGTGTCGCTCGGGCAGTCAATGCGAGTCAGCCGCGCTTCCGACGACAAGGGTAGACGACTGAGGAGTGATCCAGCCGGGGAGAGCAAGGTCAGGCACGCTGCTCTCCCTTTGCCGCTGCTGGTGTCAGAACCCAGCACGACGATGACCCCACCTGGTGTCACTCTGACGTCGCGGGGTTGCGTGACGTGGCGGCTGACGTCATAGAGCAGGACGCCCTGTTGGTCCCACACCCGGCAGGTGCCCAACGCTGTTGAGGTGATGACCAGTTCGCTGAAAGGGGTCGCTGCTACGCTGCTCACCTCACCTGAAATGTACATGTACTTGTTCCAGTCCACATTGTCTCAATGCTATACCTTTAAAAACAAATGGACAGGAGGTGTGCGTGTGTCTGTGTCTGTCTGTGTCTGTCTGTGTCTGTGTCTGTGCCAAAGTTCCGGGATGTCGACTTCGCGAAGTCGACCTCGCCCAATTAATGAAAGGCTTTAAGGATCAGTCATTCAATCAACAGGGTCATGATCACCACGAGACTGACCTTCCGTCTTGAAGGCGGATAGCACGTGCATCATAGTGTCAGGTAGTCCTGGAGCCAGGGTCTGGATTGTGCCCAGGGAGCGGTCCTTGGCTAGCACCCCTTCAAGCACCACGTCCTCACAGAACACCAGGTCGGGGAACTCTTCCACGCGCAGCGAGGCCTTGTGGCGCAGTCTGTCGAACCTGGCCTGCAACAGTAAAGTGAGGTGATGACCAGGTCATGATTTGAGACTCGGATGGACTTGCACTCGTTTTTACGAAAACAATTTTAGGTGTAACCTCTCTAGTCTGAGTCATGCATTTCATTTGACAGGACACATGTGAACAACATTTCTTTCTGGTGCTGCAGAGACTTCACTTAGTGTTCCAAATTTTAGTGCTTTCTTGAAGCAAATTACACAGCTGTAATTCAACTGATCGTCACCGCGTGTTTTGTGTGAATGCGCATTGCAAGCGCCAGTACTTGGAAACATAAGTTATCGTAATGCGTATTGTCCTGTAACTCAGACTGGAGCTGTCTTTGCAAGATATTTGCAGTTATACACGTTCACTAAAACCGTGTTTTTAGGTTTGTAGTCCGTGATTCAGTGCTACGTTCTTGCCTGAACTACATAATTATATGTAGGAACTGTTACATTTTGATGTCCAAGGTTGTTTTTGTGAAGGGGGTACTGTCATACCCTTTGTTTGGAGGCAAAAGCTCAGTTTTAAAGAATTACTTCTTGATCTTTAGTACTTAAAGATATCTGGCTTCTCACACCTACCGTGCTACAAGATGTAAAGCTTAGAATACCACAGTGGAATCTCCCTTTCAAGAACCCATGTGTTAAGACTCCCCCCTTTAAGACCTTTGTATTTTCAGATTTTCTGTTCATCACCGCTGTAAATTTACCCCAATTTTAGAACTCCCTCCTTTTTAAGACCTTTAAAAAAAAGAAGATTTCTGGAGTTCTTAAAAAGGGGATTCCACTGTACCTGGCAGCTGTTGTGAAGGATGAGGCTGGTGAGGTGCGGCGTGTCATCGCTGATGGCTACCAGGACTCCGCGAAGCTTCCTCCCCTCGTCTTGCACGTGCGTCACGTTCCGCTTAGTCTTGTCCAGCGCGCACCGCCTCAGCTTGCACTGCCTGCTCACCTCGTGGCTCAGCTCCTCCACCTGACACTCTATGCGGTCTATGTGCCGCTGGGCTGAGGCTCGGATGGACTTGCATACCTTCAGCTCCGTCTTTTCCACCCGCTGGATCTGCTCGTCAAGCGACCTCCTCGACGAGCGCGCCGACAGGAGATGCTGCTTGATGGAGCGCTGCAGGCCTGAGAACTGCTTCTTGCCGATGTGGTAGAGGTTGCCCAGGTCGCGCACCTTGTGCGTGGTGTGGGCGGGAGCGACACAGCGGTGGCACAGGAAGACGCCGCACGTGCAACACTGTACGGCGAGGTCCTGGCCGTGCGTTGGGCACACGGGCTGGTGACGGCTGATGAGGGTGACCGGGCTGAGGGAGGTGGAGGTGACGGTGACGAACTGGTGGGAGCGTGTGACGGGGAGGGTGAGGTGGGCCGTGTGGCAGCCTGCACAAAGAGGGATACCCCCGCAAGTGACGCAGGCATGCTGAGTATCTGCTTCCTCTCGGCATGCCCCGCAAGTCTGCCTCTGAATCTTCGTCACTGCGCTGGAGGAACTGCTTTCGTTGCCGCCTGGTTTGTCTGATTCGATGTCAGTAGTATTTGCCGTAACGTTCTCCTTACTCGAGCTACTCTCTTTGTTCTCGTCAGCTTTAGCTGGTTCGTTGTGAGTAACGCCGGTCGTGGTGCTCTCCGTGCAAGAAGCTTCATCCTTGTGGTTCATGTCCGTCGTACTTTTGTCAGCAGAGGTGTCCTTGGTGGCGTTCTTTTTATCGGTAGTTTTCTTCTCTTTGTTCATTGCTGTAGTTTGTACAGTGCTCGCTTCCACGATACCCTTCTGACTTGTCTCCTGGAAGCTGTTATCGTCTTTGCTCCCGGTGCTGTCTTCGCTGATTTTGACGGCTGTGGCGGAAGAAACAGTGGGACTGGTTTTGTCGCATTTGACAGATGAACCCATTTCGCTTGTGTTTCTGTCGACTCTGTTTTCCTCTGTCTCTGGCTGCTGTTTTTGTGATTTAGCATTTGCAGTTCCTGTACGCACCTGAGACTCTTGAGCATCTGCATGCATGTTGGCGCTGCTTGCAGTGTCCTTTACTCCGTTAGTACCAGACTGTCCAGTTTGCTTTTTCTTGAGAAGAGAGGGCTCGGTAGCTTCTTCTTTTTGGAAGCTCTGGTCACAATTTGCTGACGTTTCCGCGGTTTCTTGCTCTTGGTCGTGAGTCGTGTCATCAGCTGCCTGAGCGAGGCTATTCAGCACGTCCAAGAAACCAGGAAACATGTCTGCTAGTAAGGTCACTCCATCCTGCGGTGCCGCCTGGTCAGCCTTGCAGACGGCGCATTTGATGCGGTCATGTTTCCCCGGCAGGACGCACGACGGGCACACCAGATGAAAGCACTGCATCAGGGTCAGTTCCGTGGAGGGCAGCGTGCAGGCTGAACACGTCTGCAGCACCACGAGGCTTTCAGAGTTGTCACTGAGACTGTTCTTTCTGCTATCCTGGGGTGAGATGCTTTGGACGCCGTCACTGTCGTACTGCTTGTTCTGCTCCAGGGAACATTGGGAACCGCTCCTGGGAGGGGTGATCCACCCGAAGCTGGTGTTGTAGCGAAATGACATCTGGGACCCGTTAGCTGCGATATCTTCCTCAGAACCCCCGTCTGAAATGGGCTGGGCGTCGTGGTGGTGTTCACTTTCACTGTGGTCACGATCAGCGTTGCCACGAGACACTTGATTGCCACCCTCGCTGGTGGTTTCTGTGTTTGTATATTCAGCTGCTTCCTGTCCTTCTTCGTGAGGGAAAACAACTTTACATCCTTGCTCCAAAGCCATGCAGTCTTCGCTTACCAGCTTGAGTCGACTAGCTTCGTCTTTTGTGTCCGTGTCTGAACTGGCTTGTTGCTGCTCGGCGTAGTCCTTAATTCTTGCATACCCACCTGGGTCCTCTTCCAGGAATGGTTTCTCGAGGTTTCTCCTAACGCTGCAGATTTTGACAATGCTGCTAGATGTTTCTTCGGCTTTTTCTTCTCCTTCTTCATCTTTGGCGGTTGAACCACACGATTCCTCTTCCATAGACACAGCGGTCGGTGGCCTTTCAGACCCGCTGTCGACTGCCGTGGCGTCGTGCCTGATGTTACAGTAGTCTCCATCCCCAGTCAGGCCCAGGTTGGCAGGTTGCGGCTTAACGGCAGGCTTGGCAATATCTGGCGTTACCTCAGAATAGCCTGCGTAGAGTCCGATGTCCACAATACTGGTGTTGGACCGTGTTCTACTCTTTGTCATCACGCTTTGCGCTCTGGCTTTCTGGATGAAAGGGGTATGGTTGGCTCCGTCTCCCTCGTGTCTACTTTTGGGGTTCACGTCCTTCATAGAAGAACTCCTTCGTCGTAGGTCTTCGGAAAATGCTGGCGCGAAGCCATAGGTTTGATTCTCCATGGAACGCTGTTGGTTTCCTCTGCAGGCCTGAGGCGCAGAGCTTGCATGGTTTGAGTGAGGAGGGGTCAATGGTCTGCTAGACGTGCTTGCAGGCTGAGTTTTGCCTGTTGCTGCAGGTCTTAGGTGCTTCGGTATTACTTTAGTGTACATGCAATCCTCGAGCGACCCCGCTTCGTCGTTCTTGCTCGTTGCCTTTTCCATGTCTGGAGGGAAGGAACAAAACATAATTATTTATTAATAGTGTGGGTCATAACTCTGAATTCGTTAAAGCTACCTATTTAGCACACACACATCCCCACTCGAATCAGGTATATATCACATACAAAAATGACAAAAATGTATGTCACCTGGACCAAAAGTACAGTTGATTTTTGATATGTGTTTAAGTAAAACAATACTTTTTTTTTATTTCATGTACGATCATGCCTATGTTGATTTAGCAGATGGTTAACAAGGTATCTTTAACACCCCAGAAAACCAGCCTATCAACTCAGACGCAGATCTAGCAAAGAAAAGAATAAACAGTTATTAAGTTAATTCCATATTCGTCTGGCAGTCACAGATTAACGACTACCACCTCAATCACCGTCATCACAACCAGCAACAGCGACAAGCAACCAAACAAAGAAATAATTCAAACGGACTTTCTTTCTTTCTTTTTTTTCCGTTCCTTTGTTTGTTTGTTTGTTTGTTCTTCAAATACGTGAAAACACCAAACTATTTTGCTAATTGTTTTTCGGTACAAAACTGCCTGGACGTGCAAAACAAAATATGACTATTAAAACACTCTGAGTGTTCTAGGGACATTGACATCGAATAAACATCTTCCTGTCACAAGTATGTGACCGTGCCGAAATGTTGATCCCCGAAGCTCCCTCATTTCGGAAATTAACACAATAAATGGACCGGACGGACAAGAGACGGACATTACTAACAACAGTAACTCTCCCACCGATGGCTAAGAGACATAAAGGTGCTTGTCGGATGATAAAAACAAAAAGACACTTTATTTCATGTACAACATGAGATCCCATGGTCACAGCAAAAGTCTCCGGCCTTGGAAAACACGAATACACGCATGCAAGATAGAGCAAATACCCAAAATATAAAGCCCGTGTGCTCCCTTGGCCCAACAACCCCAAAAGTGACCATTCACATCACTGATCAAAGACGACCCTGCCAGATCTCCTCTAGCCGCCGGAAGCCAGCTGTCGGGGTTTACTCCCTTCTCTCTCATAAAAACCGGCAAATATGCGCGCGGAGTAGTATTGTGGAAAATGCGTGGACATTTGAAGATTTTCCTCGCTTTACATCACGATTTGCGGGACATGAAAATTAAATCACGAAGCAAGCTGACACCTAAAGTGCAAGCTTTGTTCTACATTAAATGTAGTAGGGGAAGGTTGTCTAATATGGACCACTTTTTGTTTCATGCTGATAACTAGCTTGTTTTCTTGCGAAGAAGTTTTATTTTGTGTTTGGTAGTCCTTCTCTCTTTAGTTAACCGTTGGGCCTAATTAGAGCGAATTATCTTTGAAGACTTTCCGCAAAAATTAAATACAGAAAAATTAACAACTGGTCCATATTTGGAGCCTGGGCGCCTAATAAGGACCAGTGAAGAGGTCTTCACGAATAACTGCAAAAAGCCCCCTATACTTCAAAATAACATGATACAACTTAGTGTGCAAGTCAGACTGATTCAAATATACTTCAGATTTATCTGTTTCGGTTTGACGAGAACATTATTTGAAGCACAACAGGAAACTAAAGAAACATCAAAAACAGAGAGAACAAGTCGCGTAAGGCGAAATTACAACATTTAGTCAAGCTGTCGAACTAACAGAATGAAACTGAACTCACTGCATTTTTACAGCAAGAGCGTATACTCGTAGCATCGTCAGTCCACCGCTCGATGCACAGGCAGTGAAATTGACAAGAAGAGCGGGGTAGTAGTTGCGCTGAGAAGGATAGCACGCTTTTCTTTATCTCTATTCTTTTTAACTTTCTGAGCGTGTTTTTAATCCAAACATATCACATCTATATGTTTTTGGAATCAGGAACCCACAAGGAATAAGATGAAATTGTTTTTAAATCGATTTCGAAAATTTTATTTTAATAATAATTTTTATATTTTTAATTTTCAGAGCTTGTTTTTAATCCGAATATAACATATTTATATGTTTTTGGAATCAGAAAACGATGAAGAATAAGATAAACGTAAATTTGGATCGTTTTATACATTTTATTTTTTTTTTACAATTTTCAGATTTTTAATGACCAAAGTCATTAATTAATTTTTAAGCCATCAAACTGAAATGCAATACCGAAGTCCGGCCTTCGTCGAAGATTGCTTGGCCAAAATTTCAATCAATTTGATTGAAAAATGAGGGTGTGACAGTGCCGCCTCAACTTTTACAAAAAGCCGGATATGACGTCATCAAAGACATTTATCGGAAAAAAGAAAAAAACATCCGGGGATATCATTCCCAGGAACTCTCATGTCAAATTTCATAAAGATCGGTCCAGCAGTTTTGTCTGAATCGCTCTACACACACACACACACACACACACACACACACACACACACACACACATACACCACGACCCTCGTCTCGATTCCCCCTCTATGTTAAAACATTTAGTCAAAACTTGACTAAATGTAACAAAAATGAAATTATTAACTTCCACGAAAACATTTTGGAATGCTCGAGTGCTAGCTATATTTTTTTTCCAGCAAGCTTCTTAATAATGTAATGAAACCAGCCTTTGGCTTGTATCTTCTTCTATTTGTGGAAGGTGCTCCATATCAGGGGACACACACATACTTTGAGATTTTGCTATTATTTTATGTTTGCAGTAGTAACTCGGGATCAACACTGCTAAAATGTAACAAATACAGTCTTAGCTGTCATATACGTACGTATAGCAATTTTTGTGTGATAACAGCTTTTGCTGTGGACAGAAACTAGTCCGTCTTAAGCGTCAAATTCACAGTGAACGCTGCAAAAAGTTTGAAAAAAACACAGAGACAAAACCTAACGGTTTTGTGGTTTGTGTTTTGATATGTGCATGTTATTCAGAGAGGGAAATACAGCGGTTGAAATTGTTTTGAGCGCTCTAGCACCGTTAGTTTGTCAGAACAGGCGCCGGTCCATATTAGGCAACTATCCCCCCATACCAATCTGTGTCTTTTGGGAGTATTGCCATCGAACTGTCACGTTTTTACGCTTTTGCAGCCACCAAAATGTGTTACGTACAAGTTTAAAAAAAATGCAATTGACTCTACATGTACTTTACTGTGATAGACCTAAGATTAAGTGTAACTTATTTCAAACACGGAGCTCGGACCACCATGTAAACCAAGAAAGGAAACACAAATTGATCGGTCTCGAATAGTCAAAGTTTGAAGGGACAAGAAAAACCAACAACCAACAACCAACAACCAACAACCAAAAACCAACAACCAACAAACCACATTCTCAACTTTGACTCATGTGTGCTAAAAGCGGCAAATTACATTCTAAGTGTTATTCCCACCGAAAGGAAATAACACGACACAAATATCGATGCCGGCCCTGATAGTTGAGCCTTTTGAAAAAGCACGATCCGAGTTATTCCAACACGATTATAAGACCAGAGATGTGATTCTTCCTTCTTTGGGAGGAAATCCTCCTTTTCATTTTTGAAGAGAGAGAGTCAAGTAGAGACATCTTGTCGTTTCTTATTAATTATAATTGTCAAGACTTTCTCTAACTTTTACAACGTTAGGCTCTCGTGAATCTTCTTCTATTAATTTTGTTCGTCTGCGCTCTGGTCGTAACATTTTTTTCATTGTTATTTAATTGTTTTTCTGCTCACCTGCACTCTCTCGTTCCGTATATGTTTTTCTAGTCGCACCTCCTTTTTTTGACGTTCAGAAGAACTATTTGTAAGGCATACATACACCCGCGAGCTAATAATTAACCTGGAATTCGTGTTGTTTGTAGAACTACTCCCCATAACCTGCATTTTTGTTCCTGCATTTGTAGTGTGCACACTACAAAATACATGCACACCAGAGATTGCACGTAGTTCCCTTGTGTTGAGCATGGGGACAGCAGACACACTCTTGGTCTTTTTAGACCTGTGCGCACTTGCTCATAAACACATCCACCCATAAACGAGCTCCGCAACTGCTTCTCTCTTCTTTGTTGACTAGTTTATTACTAGAAACCGTATTATGCTCGTGTGATACACACGTTAAAAACCCTCCGGTATAACCCTGCTGTATGGTATCCGTGTCTCAAGAGTGCGTAAGAATAATACAAATCGTTGATTGTAGGTAGATTAACATATCATGTCGAACAATTCACTAAAACTGCAAATAACATTTGTTGTCATGCAATTGAAAATGTATATAAAGAAGAACGAAAAAAACAGACAAGGAGTTCGTTTAGCTCTGTTATCATAACACAATTGTCACTGACTGTCGTCTCGTTTCTCTTCCGACCCCCGACCCCCACCGTGACCTAAACCACCACCCCCTCCCCCTTCTTTTCTCTACATGATCCTCGTTCCTGAAACCTGATATTGCCAATGTTTTATAGATACATGTTTATAATTATCTCTGTCGTTCTTTATTAGACATTAGATCTTTCGACGTTACGTTATTCCTTACCTGCTTTCTTTAATAAAATGTGACCCTCCACCACGGATCGTGTCACATGTCACCTTTGCATGATTTTCATATTTTTACATTTTTCTAAAGAGTTTTTTATGCTCTATCCTGTGGTGAAACCCGTTTTAGAAAAGAGTTATAAGCCTGTGACTAAGGTGACCCTCACACTGTTACCAGACACTCCCCGGACTTACATTAAGCCTTACGCAGAACCGCGCGAGGTGACATGCGACTCATTTCGTGGTGGAGGGTCACAAATGTTAAATTTAGATTATCTGTCCTTGGGAATCGATTTCCCGAAGCAACAAGATACAACAAAATCGTGAGTTTGGGGCACTTGCTTTGAAACCAGAGGAAATGACGACCGGAATTAAGCGCTTGTTTGGTGCAAAACTCTCCAAACGCTGAGTCTCTTCCTCGTTTCACTTATGAACAAAGTCTTAAAACGCAAACAATTCATATAGCTTGCTTATTTGACTAAGTCAACACCATTGCACGAGTGTTATAGCAAAACCGTCGCACCATTACGGACGGTAAAATGTGATAAGTGCGCCTCTACCAGTTGGTGAAAATCGGACACCGCGGTTTCGCTGCAGTTTCTTCTTGAAAAGCTAATCGAGATTTGTATTTACGGGGGACGATCCTTCGCGGTCTTCAGGGATATATCAATTTACAGGCCTACACGTTCGAAAGCAAATTGTGTGGATGAGTTTAAAGCCCCAGTCTGCCTCAAATGGTTTACAGAACGATTTAAAATCTTCTCATGAAAAAAAGCAGTTCTAGCCTTATGGAACACACTTGCAATAGCATTTCAATAGCAAGTTAAATGACACAGTTCGTTTGAATGGCTATTTAGCTTGGGTAAACCACACACCAGATGTCGTGGTTTATTTTACCCCTGAGCCATCGTGAACCCGTGTGACCCACTTTCCTTTTTCCCCAATTTAGTCGTCAGTTTGTGAATTCAACGCGATTCGCTGTATCTGCCAATAGCACTTTATTGTGTATCTTTAAATCTAAAATGCAGGAAGTAAAGGAAGTAGTCTCTGAATGTTAATTACATTTCTGAGCGTTGAACGGCGGATATAACGAGCTGTGTCATTGAATGCTATTGCAAGTGTGTTCCATAAGGTTAGAACTGCCGGTTGAAAATGTCCATAACAAACCATGATGTACATTGCCAAATAATTATGCAAAAGTTGCGGGATATTAATTTCTGCACTGTAAACAGAAGTGTTCCATTTTTGAACACTCTCTTTGTAACCAGTTGTGAACACTGTACGTGTGACGAACTACACAATATAACTGGAAAACGTAGCACACACCATAAACACTATCAAGGGTTTACCTCGTGTGCTACTTTTGCTTGTGTAATCATATAGTATTTCACACAGTGTTAACCACTTGTTACAACAAGAGGGTTCAAAGGTGCAACACTTCAGTTTACAGTATTTGACGGGGACAGATTAAAACGATCCATTGTATTTAGTTTCAGCGGCGAGGAAAAAAACACAAATGTGATCATGCATTAATTTCTTAACAGCCACCGGTTTGAACGCACTACCCGACGAATATTTCTCTTGAACAGGGTCAAGGTCGGGACATACAATCTGCACATAAATCCATGAACAAATGAACACGGACTACGTTTCTGAAAGGGACAGGAGACTTCTAAAAAATGCTAAACAAGGAAGATGGTATCCTATTCGCTAATTTAAAGGTTCCTTTCTCCTCTTGTGTGTGTATGTGTGTGTGTGTGTTTGTGTGTGTGTTTGTGTGTGTGTGTGTGTCTGTGGGTGTTTGTGTGTGTATGTGTGTGTGTGTGTTTGTGTGTGTTTGTGTGTGTGTGTTTGTGTGTGTGCGCGCGCGTGCGTGCGTGCGTGCGTGTGCGTTCGTGCGTGCGTGTGTTACTGAGTTTGTGTGTGTATATGTGTGCGTGCGTGCGTGCGTGCGTGCGTGTTTGTGTGTGTGTGTGTGTGTGTGTGCGCGTGCGTGCGTGCGCGCGCGTGTGTGTGTGCGGGCGCGTGCGTGTGTGCGTGTGCGTGTTTGTGTGTGTGTCCAAGTTTTTAAATGGGATGAGAGAATGCTTCAACTAGAACACATACCAAAATGCGACTACCTGGCTTCTTTCCGCGCAGAATATAATGTTGTTAATTTAATTGTGCAACTGACCCCAGTGTTAACATGCAAAACTAATTGAACAAGAAATGTTCACTCTGCACTGAACGCAATCAGTTTTACTCAGGAGCTAAAAGTAAAAAAATAACTACAAGCGGTTGTTCTGAGTGTCCTGCTTACGTTAAACCGTTACTGATACCCTGATGCACGCAAGACTGCGTGGTAAGTCACACGATCTATCAGAGTTTTAATCATTAACCTATGCATGGCCGGCAATTTTGCCCGTCGTCGGTGTGAGTTAGTAAGAATTGTTATAAAAGCGCATCAATGTATGGACATTAGTCGGTGTGTTCGGTGTGTTCTGTACTCATTTCATATTCATTCATTCATCATGAAGAGTGAGTCGTTGGTTATTTTCAGCATTTTCAGGGACAAGTATTGACAATCTTGTCACATTATCATACAAATGGCCATTTTATCCTAATCGAAAATAGACATACAACCAAGTATCCTAACACAAAAGGTAAAGCACCCATGTGAGGATGGAACAGAAAATGTATTGACAACTTTGACACCTTGTGTTGACAACGTGTTTGTGATTCTTATTATAAACTAACATAGAAATGCATTCACAACCGGTTAAGCATCTTTTTGAGGAGTAATCAGGACATGAACAGAGACTATGACATGAATCGGTCATCTTGAAACTTCATTCTGAAAAGAAATTGGTGATGCAGTCGCTTGTTACAAGAATGTTCTTGAAAAATATGGATTATCTTATCACATTATCCTGAAAATAATTATGTTAGTGATGCCGTCTCTTGTAACAAGGATTTGAGACAGTGACAAAAGGTCAGGTGTCATGTCTACTGTCCCGAATGACACACGATTGCTGACATTTCACCATTGCCAACAGAATAAACAAATAAGAAATATGTAGAAAATGAATGTGAAAACTGACTTTAATTGTTGATCACTATTTTCTATACCACTAACAAATAATCTACTTGCACATAGCTGTTTGGCAAATGTATGTTGCATGGGACACACTGACATGAAAGTGGAAGATGTTTTTCCCTCTAGAGAAACTACATATCAAGTTACACTTTTTGTGCTCTTCCATTCCAGTTGGCAATCAATTGTTAACGCATGTTATTAGAAAAAATAGAACGAAAACAGATTAGATAGAATGAAAAATGTACTGGTGATGTCATTTGGGACATACTGACATGAAAACGTCACCTTTTGGCATTGTCTCATTTACATGTTTACAATTTTGTTTATAATCTTGTCAAATTATCCTGAAAATATATGTGATTCTAATCCTATCCTACGAGGTAATTAAGCCTTAAGTATCGCGAAAGGTGAGGTATTCTTGTCATCAGTGAACAGAAAAATGTATAAGTGATCATCAGCAATCCTATTCTAAGACAAACTCGAATACAGTGAATTACGGTAGGTCATTATTAAGGTATCCTCCTCAACCGTAAAAAGACAGGACAAACAATCTCTTGAAAATAAATCGGTAATCTTGTCGCCTTCACCACATCTAGTCAAAGTTATCATAGTCAATTCCAGCGTGCGGGCATATATGAAGACCATGGTTAGCATTCATCAGCAACTGATCGGTATGTCGTAGACGTATACTCACTGTAAACAGTTGCCATTCACTTGTGAACAAAGTAAAAGCTCCTTCGAATGGAAGTCTTGATATTGTCAGGGCTATATTTTAATCGCGAAACCATCTCGTCTTAATCCCAAAGTGAGGTGACACTGAGTGGGTTTTACCGCATGAAAGAGTATTAGTACCGTCACATAATTTCTTTCCTGGTATTTTTATTTTCTTCCTGTTAACAGTTTCACAAACTTTGACTCAAAACCGTCGTTGACTAAGCTAGACGCTTACCATACAATGGTGCACTTTTGTTTCCGTGTTTGAAAAAATATTGTGAAACTTGTATCTCGTTACTATTTGATTAGAGTATTTCCGTACAACACAATGTGTCATTTATTCGAGAACACACAGAAACAGATGCAGACCGACCGACCGACCGACAGACAGACAGACAGGCAGACAGGCAGACAGACAGACATATTCACACACACACACAGATTCACATACACTGATTCACACACACACACACGTGCACACACACACACACACACACACACACACACACACACACACACGTGCACACACATACACACACAGACACACAGACACAGACACAGACACACACACACACACAGGGAAATCAAAATCTAAGCAACACAATTCAAAATATCCTTTATTCTGACTCATTGGGTCAGAAGTCAATATAGTAGGCTTTAAAGAACAAACTTCTCATTCATTCTTCACTATTACAGCAGTTAATCATGGTGCATAATGACATTATTTGCCACAGTAATATCATTCTTGACAACTTTTTTTTTAATAACTTTTCGTTCATGTTGCTAAATATGGTTCCTAATTCTAGGTTTTGTACGGCATTATTATATTCGCCACTTTAATAACAGGCTGGAGTGTTAGACTTGTTTCAGCATGACTTTTCATATGCCTTGCTAAATTTGTCCAGCTTCAAAGCTGGCTGCTCGCGGGATTTATTGAACTAGACATCTTCGATCTCGTTTATGTCGGTTGCTTTGATTGATTTGATGTGGTAAAGGGCACGTTAGCTTACGATTTATTTCCTTCATTCCATGCAGTAAGCTTTTTCATTGCCTTGCTTTGTTTTGATTACCCGATTGTCGTCTTGTCTGTATTTTCCTTATGGCTTTGGTGCCTTTCACTTGATCTTTGCTCCGCGTATTAAAAATGACGATAACTTATTCTGCGATCCTTCCTATAGTTTGAATTTCTTCTTCGTTCATGGGCTTAGACTCCCACGTTCACTCGTGTTTTTAGCACGAGTGGATTTTTACGTGTATGACCGTTTTTAACCCGCCATTCAGGCAGCATACGCCGATTTCGGGGGAGGCATGCTGGGTATTTTCGTGTCTCTATAACCCACCGAACTCTGACATGGATTACAGGATCTTTTCCGTGCGCACTTGGTCTTGTGCTTGCGTGTACACACTAAGGGGGTTAAGTCACTAGCAGGTCTGCACATAAGTTGACCTGGGAGATCGGAAAAATCTCCACTCTTAGTCTTAACCCACCAGGCGGCAGCGACCGGGATTCTTCTTTCTTATTCTGTGTTCGTGGGCTGAAACTCCCACGTACACTCGTGTTTTTTGCACGAGTGGAATTTTACGTGTATGACCGTTTTTACCCCGCCATTTAGGCAGCCATACGCCGCTTTTGGAGGAAGCATACTGGGTATTTTCGTGTTTCTATAACTGACCCACCAAACTCTGACATGGTTTACAGGATCTTTTTCGTGCGCACTTGGTCTTGTGCTTGCGTGTACACACGGGGGTGTTCGGACACCGAGGAGAGTCTGCACACAAAGTTGACTCTGAGAAATAAATCTCTCGCCGAACGTGGGGACGAACTCACGCTGACAGCGGCCAAATGGATACAAATCCAGCGCGCTACTGACTGAGCTACATCCCCGCCCTGACCGGGATTAGAACTCACGACCTCCCGATTAGAAGGGCGACGTCTAACCACCACGCCACTGCGCCCGTCATAGTTTGAATACAAGTGCCAATCAGTTTAAAACGAGGGCAGATTTGGTTTGAACAATTGACAATTTATATTGAGTGTCATCAAGGATACAATGGAGAGCAGATTTGCTTCCCTGTTGTCATGGTTGTATACTGGTCAATTGCACACCTTACTTTTGTGTACTGTCAGTCACATCGACTTTTTGATTATGGCATATTTGTGTATGATAAAATCAACAACAGCATTTTGTCTTCATGATTGTGATGGAAATGGTGGTATTGTGCATCGAGACACAACAGGCGCAACCAAAGCCGAGGCTGCGGCGCACATATACAAATCCGGATAAATCAGGACACGTGGACACGCGCACACACACACACACACACACACACACACACATACACATACATACATACACACACACACACACACACACACACGCACATACACACACACGCACACACGCACATACACACGCGCACACACACACACGCACACACACACGCGCACACACACACAAACAACACACACACACAAACAAACACACACACACACACACACACACACACACACACACACACATACGTACAAAGGTGCAAACGCATATAGCATTTTGTCATACACATGATACACACAAGAGGATGTCTATCGTGACCACACCAATCTCCTTGTAACCAACAATTAACCTTCTGGATACTTTCCTTGACGTTGTAAGTGCTTCTCTTCTACATAGCGTACGTGTGAAGAAACCAGCGAAACTGTTTCCTCTTACTCATGTTACGACTCAGGTTTTATGACGAGACAGAAGAGCAGATGTTCTGCTTGTCACATGATATCCCTAGACGCCTTATTCCCGACAGATTAATCCTGAGTGAAACAGAATAGACGAACTAAGGAAATAATTCTGTCGGCTCTGTATGAGCTGTGAATGAGAAAATACTCTTGCTTTTAGTGAGGCAAGCTTTCTACACGTGCTCCTTCTCCATGCACGTGTTTCAGACACACCCCTCGCTAGTGACTGGCATGTTAAGTCACGTGGCAAAGTTTCACTAACTTAAAGCAAGAGAATTCACTGTTTCTCAATCCATACAAACCTGACAGAGGTATTTCCGAAAATCGTATATTCTGAGTTTTAGGTGTTTCCTCCTTTCCCTTTTCTGGCTTGTTTGAAACAATACGTTTAAGGTGTATTACATGTATTCTGAAATCGAGCATAACGCAGATGCAAGTAAAAGAAGAAAAAAGTAAACATCAGATAAGTAAAATAAATTACTCTAGAAAGTGACTCCCACCCAAACAATTCTTCCTCTTATCGGACGTCGTCACCCACTCGCACACCCACGCGCGCACGTACGTACCCCCCCCCCCCCAAGCAAATACACACACACACATATACACACACACACGCACGCACGCAAGCACACACACACACACACCCCCACACACACACACACACACACACACAGATGTACACACACACACGGATTTGACAAACAAGCAAACAGGCACATAAAAAAATAGTTAAACCAAATCAACACACAAATAAAGAAACAACCAAAAAACAAAAACAAATTAATAAACAGGCAAACAATCTGAAGTAAAATAGAACTGAGATGTTGAGCCGACCTGTTTTTACGGGAAGTAATGTTACGTAATAACCCTAAACCTAACCCTAGTTATTCTAGATATTTAGACTGAAAGTTGATATAAGTGTGCACGCGGGGCTGCAATGGCCTGCACACATTGACACATTTGATCTACCCCTGTCTGCTCCAAAAACGATCAAATATCACTAACTTTTATCTCTTTCTGGTCTAGACAGGGTTAGTTTCATTCCTAATCATACGTTTTTGTGGGTTTTTTGTTTTGTATGTATGTTTTTTTGTGCTATTAATGTTGTTGATATATATGTATTTATGTATATTATATTTTATATATCCCATGACCTCCCTTCTTTGTCTCTGTTACTTCAGTATGGGTATATATGTTGTATTTTTATAGCTCAATAAATACATCATGGACTCCAAAAAATATATGATAGTGCAGATTCCGATTTGGGCAAAGGACTACTTTCCTCCCGACCTTTGACCTCGCGCCGAACAATGTGACACATTTGTATGAAGTTCTAAAATCGTATTGCACGGCTCAGAAAACCATATCAGTTGCACGCAAAAATGAATCTCAGATCTGATCTGATGTATGAGATGCAATAAGCAAAAGTTTCTTTCATTATGAAAGCAATGCAGGTCGAAAAAAACGAACATTCAACTTACAACATAACCAGATGCTAGCGAACCAAAACAAAAACACGAGTACCCTCCCCTTGCATCGTTAGCAGACGACTTTTGATAATCTGTCGGTAGTGTGTTTTGGTGTGCGCCTTCAGCTATCAAACATCGGCTGTTTCACGTGTTTTGCGAGCAAGTCTACTCTTTTGCCTGGCTCTGCAGTAAGTCCACATATTTTTCCGTAATCCAGTCATATTCCTTCAAAATGCAATCAATCGGCGGTGACAGACGTTTGTTTGTTTGTTTGTTTGTTTATTTGTTGCTTAACGTCCAGCCGACTACGCAGAGCCATATCAGGACGAGGAAGGGGGGGATGAAGGGGGCCACTTGTCAAGCGATTCCTGTTTACAAATGCACTAATCCATTACTTGTGTCCCAGCAGGCTTTAGTAAAACTAAATTAATACCTACTGGAAGATTACCAGTTTCCAGTATGTTAAAATAGGCTTAACCTATCTACTGCTGGACTTACATCAGAACACTAACAGATTAAACTATACATGAATCGCGAGACAAGCGGCAAGAGAAGAGATTTTTGGAAAAAATACAGGTGAATGAGCAAGAAGGCAGAAAAAAGAAAAGAATTCATGAAGAAAAAGAAAGCATGACAGGAAAGAGGAACCAAAAATCTACCTAACAGCAAACTAGAAAGCTCCTGCGGTTCCAAAAACAGGAGGGGCCTTTAATTTCATAACCGCAGTGCCCCACTGCGGGAGGTGACAGACGTGTCGGTCGCGTTTTACCCATACCAGTTTAAGTTCATCCATGCAAACACACTCGCAAAACAGTTTATCACGTAGATACATTTCAAATAGGGAGCAAATGGTTAAATCTAAACCTACATATTTGTTCCCTAAAATTTGCTTCTCTGTCAATAAGCCTAATTACACACGTTCGAGAAAAACAACGTGGAATCGATTCTGAATCGAGTAAGCCAAATGGGTCCCAAACCCGTTTTGCCCGTTCTGCCGACCTGAAACGCAAAACAAAAGAATTGTGCGCTTCAACTAAATTAATTTCTATTCGACTTCATAACTTTCTTGCAACTTATGAACCTTTACTTAAAGCTTTTAAATGGTCTGAAAGTAGTGTTACCGCGTACTTATCGATGCACTCCTTCGTTTTATTTTTTCAGCGACGGTCACTTAGTTTAAGGTTGCAAAAGGGCTAAGTCTCGCTGGCAACAGTTTTACCCTGCACAGATCGCAACAGTGCCGCTAGTAGTCTACACTTTGTGTTTGATGGTAGAATGGGATATACAGATTACAACACGAGTGGTTTTTTATATGGCTTGTATTTCAGTCAAGACCCAGCGGGAATATCAATCGAGAGCCACTCGCCAGAGGCTCGTGTCTCCCGATGATATTCATCCGCTGGGTCTTGACTGAAATACAAGCCATATAAAAAACCACTCGTGTTGTAACCTATACATATATATATATTTGTGTGTGTGTGTGTGTGTGTGTGTGTGTGTGTGTGTGTGTGTGTGTGAGAGAGAGATGGGGGGGGGTCTCAGGTGGTCATATTCTTGAGATGAGCTACCCCCTCTTTACGCTCTCCCGAAAAAAGCCACCGTTGTTTTCAATGGATTTTATTGCGGGAAACAGGCTGGGTTTTTAACCAAAGTAAGTCGTGTCCAGTTAAGTATCCAAGAGTTATCTTCAAATTGTGTTACCCTCTCCGCCTTTTTGTACTATCGAATTATATTTGCAAGGAATGTACGGCTGTATAAATGTTATACACAACAGGGCAAACAACAATGGCTGTAATGCGATATGGCGGATATAAATGTTCTTATTCTTGTTCTTCTTTGTGTTCTTTTATTTTGCCTAAAAACAAGTTTCAGTAATCATTGGGGATACAGGGAAAGGCCATTTTGGAACTGTCTGTGGTGAAGTCTACCTTAAACTCACACTCCTACCTCGGCTTAGCATGTCAGATCCGGCTA
>NC_090245.1:82346845-82376845 GCF_037325665.1 Littorina saxatilis
CTGGCAAGCCAGCACTTTGCCAGCAAAAACCCATCATTTATTTGCTGGCTTTTTGATGGCTTGCCATCATTTTTCCAGCAATTTGCCAGCAATTTGCCAGCAAAAACCCATCATTTATTTGATGGCTTTTTGATGGCTTGCCATCATTTTGCCATCATTTTGCCAGAATTTTGCCAGCAAAAACCCATCATTTATTTGATGGCTTTTTGATGGCTTGCCATCATTTTGCCAGAATTTTGCCAGAATTTTGCCAGCAAAAACCCATCATTTATTTGATGGCTTATTGATGGCTTGCCATCAAAAACCCAGCATTTTGCCAGCATTTCGCCAGCATTTTGCCAGCATTTTGCAGGTTTTTAGTTCCATATAATAAAACTTGTTTCCATATATTTTCCGTTAATGGCCCTTTACCTGCTGAAATTACCGGGCCAGTTGTGGCCCGGCAAAATGCCATATTTCTGTCTTTACCATTGCCAGCAAAATGCCAATAAGTTGCAGGAAATATACCAATACCACTGATTCGGATAGAATGACGGCTCTATTCATGTACTCGATCTGCACAGTCTTGTTAGCCCATAGATGGTTGTTAGAAGTCTATAAATATGCTTTGTTTTGTCATTTTTTACTGTGAATGTAATAACAATAACAAAACACAGCACATCAATGGACTTTTCAACCCATGCTGGCGGCAAGACGTGCGCAAATAAAGCAAAGGGCAATGCTGTCAAGCTGTACATTAGCAATATGCATATGCGTAATTATCAAATTCATCAGTAAAATGCAATTGAAATGCTAATCACATTTGTCGTGTAACTTATCTGGCAAGTAAAGGCAGTGGTTTTGACAGAATATCGTCATCAACGCAGTTATAGCGGGCACAACAACAATACAGTAATATATATTAAAAACAAAACAAATGTAAAGCTTCCAAACAGCAACGACTCATTACCGAAACATTACAGAAACGTACGCTTTGTTTTCAGTTGCTCACTGTTTTATTTTATTTGTACAGCGTTCTAAATTTCACACTCGAGACATGATGACCAAAGGCAGGAATGTTTCTTGTTCACTTCCCAGTAAACCTCCGTAGGATTGTCTTGATTCTGTCATTTCTCTGTTCGCATCCGCAACGTTGAGATAACGCTTCTTTTCTTTGTCCTGACGTCGTAGCCTACGGTAAGCCATTGAAACTCTCAAGTCCTCCTGCCGTTCACCTCTTGAAACATGAAAGCAAACGAGTTTTGTTGGTTTTAATTCATTATTCCATATCACACACACACACACACACACACACACACACACACACCCACACACACACACACACACACACACACACACACACACACACACACACACACACACACACAACCAAACAACCAAACAAACGCAAGCATACACGCAGGCATGCAAGCAAACAGAACACGCACGCACGCACGCGCGCGCGCTCACACACACACACGCGCACACACACACGCGCACACACACACACACACACACACACACACACACACACACATACACATACACACACAGAGGCATTCTCACAGAGAGGACGACTTCTTGTAATCTATCATATTTTCTGAACTGACTAAAATGCCAAGCAGAAGTAAGGGGTCAACAGGAATATGTATTTTGATCTAACCTGCGAAGCTTACGTTGTCTCGGACAGCTCTCTTGCGTTTCTCTCAGGAACTGAGACCCAGGCGAGCTGCATCTTATCCAGTTGGGCAGTCAGACACTTGCACAAATCTTTGTCCTGGAGTGAATAGACACATACTCAATGTCAACATTCACAAGATGCAATTTGTTTGGTTACAAGTAAGCTTATGGTAATGCCTATGGTGCTTTTCTTTTGACAGAGACAAAACAAACTCAATCACACAAAGAAAGGAAAAAGGCACACACACACACACACACACACACACACACACACACACACACACACACACACACACACACAACCGCGCGCGCGGGCGCACACACACACACACACACACACACACACACACACAACCGCGCGCGCGGGCGCACACACACACACACACACACACACACACACACACACACACGCGCGTGCGCGCGCAGATTCTTTCTTACAGAGAGGACGACTTCTTAAAGTCTATTATATTTTGCGAACTGACTCAAACGTCCAGCAGAAGAAAGTTGAAAAAAAGACCGACAACGGAGGAAAAGAACAAGAAGATACTAGATCTAACGCCGTTGCGACGACCTGCTCACACAACTGTTTGTGAAACTCACCACGCTTGCTTCTAGCCGGAGGAGATCGGACGCGTACTGAAATCGAAGAAGGTGCTTTGGAAATTCCTTGAAGTTGAATGCAAAACAAATAACCGGACATCTGCAGAACCACCGCGGGCCGGATTTAGTTGACAATGCGTCATCATCACGAGTGACGTCAAGATATTTCGACATTTGTTTGTACATTACGTCACTCCAAGTGAGAAAGTCATACCGCTGTGCTGTCGCAGATCTTCTTGCCAGCAATTATCCAGCATTGGCCCACTGCTGGCGTGCCAGCAAAAACCCACCTATAATTGCCAGCAAATCGCCACCTATGGCCCAATGCTGGCAAACAAGCACTGGGCCACCAATGGCGTGCCAACAGTGGGCCAATTAAGGCATTTTACTGGCCGACAATATTACTGGAATGCCAGAGATGGGCCAGTGATGGCAAGCCATAACTGGGCCTTTGTTGGCAAACCATAATTGGCCCAGTGTTGGTTTTTTTATGGCCAGCTTTACCAAACTTGCCAGCAAAAAGCCAGCAGTGGCCCAGTTCTGGCATGTTTATTGGGTAAGGAGTTACGCCTCTTATCCGTTCATTATCAAAGCCTTGTGTAAGGAACGTCATGGCTTTGAGTTCAAAGTGGACGCCTTACCACTAGGCCAACCGTGCCGGTAGTCGTATAAGGCGAAATTACTACATTTAGTCAAGCTGTGGAACTCAAGAATGAAACTGAACGCACTGCATTTGTTCACAATGACCGTAGTCCGCCGCTCTTGCAAAAGGCAGTAAAATTAACGAGCCTGTTTAGCGCGGTAGTGGTTTGCTGCATAGCACGCTTTTCTGTACCTCTCTTCGTTTAAACTTTCTGAGCGTGTTTTTAATCCAAACATATCATATCTATAT
Organism: Littorina saxatilis; assembly: GCF_037325665.1. Classification (NCBI taxonomy): domain Eukaryota; kingdom Metazoa; phylum Mollusca; class Gastropoda; order Littorinimorpha; family Littorinidae; genus Littorina; species Littorina saxatilis. Next base: position 82,349,997 of record NC_090245.1, read on the forward strand.
GTTTTTTGAATCAGGAACCGACAAAATGACATTGTTTTATTAGCAAGCTCATTGTGTTGGTTGCTTTATTGTTTAAGCTAAATTTAAGGTTTTATTTTGTTTGTTTAAGAATTAAGTGTTTTTTTTATGTAATATGTTTTTTATTTTATTTTCATAATGAGTTAGAGAACAGGTGTTCTTGGTTTTCTTTTGTTCGGGTCTTTGAAAAATGCGAAAAGTGACTGGCATTTACTTATGCATTATTTTTGTTATTCCAAGTTACTTTTTTAATGTAATATGTTTTTTTCATTTTTTTTTTCATAATGAGGTAGAGTCTGAGAACATGTGTTCTTGGTTTCTTTTGTCCAGGTCTTTGGAAAATGCGAAAAGTGACTAGCATTTACTCATGAATTATTTTTGTTATTCCAACTTACTTTAGTTAGGGGGTTTTTCTTTGAGAAGACGAAAGATGATTTCAGGATGCCAGTGACTGTTCTGAATTTATTTTCAAGATTGGAATAAATGCAATGTCAACATTTTGTTTGTCAGTTTATTTGTTGGTATTATATTATGACCACCTGCGATTTATAAGGTAGTATTTCTGAGCTCGATGCTTTGAATGTTGGGATTGCAAAAGTAATTTTGTGGAATAAGACATGGTTCTTTCCCCCTTTCTGTGACACCTCTTTATTTTCTTTTGTTGTTTAATAATATACATGAAACCGACTTGGAACACGTTTGAATGATTGTCAGCACAGTATTCTTTAGGCTGCGTCTCTTGGCTTTGGGTATTTCTGTTACACTGTGAGAGATTGGTTAAATGACAAAATTTTAATAGTAATCGCGCAATAACGGACCCGCGCAATAGCGGACCCGCGCAATAGCAGACCCGCGCAATAGCGGACCCACGCAATAGCAGACCCGCGCAATAGCGGACCCGCGCAATAGCGGCCCAGCCCATTAGTTGCAGGCGTGATGAAAATTAGGGAAAGTTGCGGCGCTCTGGGGGAATACATATCTATCTATATATATATACGACTTGTGTGTGTGTGTGTGTGTGTGTGTGTGTGTGTGTGTGTGTGTGTGTGTGTGTGTGTGTGTGTGTGTGTGTGTGTGTGTGTGTGTGTGTTCGCTATGCCAAGCCAAAGTTCTCGATGGATCTGCTTCAAATTTGGTGGGCATATTCAGGTAGACCCCGGACACAACCTGGTCGATGAGAATTTTCAACACGTGCTCTCAGCGCGCAGCGCTGAACCGATTTTGGTTTTTCTGTTCATCTTCCCAGATCCATTCCCAGTAACTCTTCCTTATCTTCTCCAGTGTTTTGCGTTTATCTCCCTTCCTTCGTGTGGCGTCAATCCATATTCCCGTTACTACGTTACTATTTTTAGAATGTCACTACACTGTCCAGAACGCTTTCCTTGCAACCGTAAGTTGTCCTCACTGTAAAAGTGCAAAGGTCGAATCAATTTATAGCCACGCGAAAAATACACTGTCATCTATCTATATATTTATAGATATTCATATACATATATATATATATACGGCTTGTGTGTGTGTGTGTGTGTGTGTGTGTGTGTGTGTGTGTGTGTGTGTGTGTGTGTGTGTGTGTGTGTGTGTGTGTGTGGGCAACACCTGTGGATTGTAGAGTTCTGTTTGTGATGTGGTCTGGCGGCTTTGGTGTGTCTGTATGTTCGGGCCTTCCTTTGAGAAGCCATAACAGTTATTATAGAGCTTAGAAATATGCTCTAAAATTCTCAATCCCGTTTGAGTGGACTTCGCCTTCAAAGGTGATTGTGGTGCTTCGGCACTCGGTTACATTTGGCGTCGTCGACAGGGATGGGACTCGACATGAAATGTTCAGGCCACTGAATCATTTTCGTGCTGTTCCCATTCCACCAACCTGGGAGGGACCTAAGCTTGGCGGGTCCATGGTTCGGAACTTTGGGGACAAAGTTCATTCAAAGGGGGTCGAGTGTGACAGGGAGACTACCGTCGCCCTTCACAGCAGACTCTGCAGAGTTGTTCGCCTTAGAAGTTGTGGGCTTTCCTTGCATGTACCCGTAAGTTGTCCTCACTGTAAAAGTGCAAAGGTCGAATCTATTTATCGAAAAATCCACTGTCATCTATCTCTATATATTTATATATATATAGGTAGATATATACGGCTTCTCTGTGTGTGTGTGGGTGTGTGTGTGTGTGTGTGACTGTGTGTGTGTGTGTGTGTGTGTGTTGTGTGTGTCTGTGTGTGTGGAGGCAACACCTGTGGATTGTAGAGTTCTGTTTGTGATGGGGTCTGGTGGCTTTTGTCTGTCTGTATGTTCTGGCCTTTGAGAAGCCATAACAGTTAATATAGGGCTTAGAAATAAGCTCTAAAATTCTCAATCCCGTTTGAGAGGACTTCGCCTTCAAAGGTGATTGTGGTGAACCGCCACGCTGTCTGTCTCTGTCTCGCGATTCACCCGCCGGGTATTCCTCTAGTTTCAAATATGACAGCTAAAAGAAGCGTGCTTGATAGTGACTGCGAGTTGCATTGAGGATGCAGGACAGAATGTGACGCACATAACCACCCATCCTGACCTCAGGTCAAAATGAGTTCGGCTCATTCTCTCCCTGACAGGATGCCTTGAGTTTCCTTGTCTGCCAAGGAAACCAATTTTTTTTCTTTTTACATATTTAGAGCTTTTTTTTCTTTTTACATATTTAGAGCTTTTTTTTCTTTTTACATATTTAGAGCTTTTTGTAATGTATTATTGATATAAGCAGATTCGCGATCGTCGATAATGATTTTTCATGGTGTTTTGTAATTTTTAAATTACAAAGGAATTGATATGTAGAACAGTTTCAAGCGAGCTATTTTTCGCGGCTGTATTTACTGTGCAAACAACTCTAAATATGGCAAAAGTGTCACGTGATAATCAACCGTTTGGTTTCGGCGCTAACTGGAGCAGACGATTTTTTCTGTAACCAGTTGGCAGTGATGAAACCATATATTACGGTCTCCTTCCGGCAGCAGTCCCACAATTTCGACTTGTTTTGACCTTAGAACGATGTCTCTATCATAACTGTGAAGAACAGAACGGAGAGCTATCACTATCGAAGTCGGCCAATCTGCAATTATTTTCGTCTCGCGAACACTGATCTCAAATTTAGATCAGTGCTCGCGAAAAACATATGGGAGATAACTCTGTATTCTTATTTTGATAGATTAGCGTAGGACTGTAGCGTCCGGTCAGAGAGATAACTGGCGATAGGCGTTGAGCGATGATTGATTAGAATGATATCCACGCAGCTAAGTCTCCTTGCGCTAAAAAAATAAAAATAAAAAAGAGGAATGAGGAATTACGAAAAATAACGAATGTTGCTCTGAGGGGTACATAATTATGTCAGCAAAGAATAGGCGAACTTGGTAGTACAGTGACTTCGAGTTGTTCGTTCCGGCTGCAGCACAGAATATATATATGACTAGAATACTTCGCCGGGAAGAAGTAGAGCACACACACACACACACACACACACACACACACACACACACACACACACACACACACACACAGACAGACAGACACAAGTCGTATATATATATATAGATAGATACACAAAAATACTCAGCCATTTGTCCTTGCGATAAAAGATGCAGAAGGAGGCATGATGAAAAAGAACTAATGTTGCTCTATTGCCAGCAAAGAAAAGGCGAACTTGGTAGTGACTTCGACTTGTTTGTTCAGGCTGCAGCACAGAATATGACATTAAAACACTTTCATCACATTTTGGTTAAAGAAAAATTAGTAAGAAAATACAGGGTGGCATTAAGTACAATAGAAACACTTGGGACCACATGACCCACTCAGCTATTTCTCCCAGCGACACGAGATGAAGAGAGAGGCATGATGAAAAAAAAAAAAGGAAGACTTTGAAGTCAGAAGCTAAGCGTAGTAATACCGGCAGTGATCCGACCGCACAATATTTCCCTTCCCCTCTGATGCCATTGCATACGTCCCTCCCATCATGGTCCTATGATCATGGACTGTGCTTTGGACTTGTTTCTCTGTGTGTCCATAGGCGCAGTGAGCTTGCAGAGTTTGGATATTCCACGATGGTCACACTGTCTCTATGCCCCACAGTGCTTTTTTCTGTTACACAGCCGAATAGGAACGTGCAACATAAAATTGTGTTTCAGTTTTAAAACTGTTTATCTGGAATTTTGATAAATTATTTAGAATTGAATGCACGACTTCAACACTGAGCTCGAAAACTCGTTTTGAATGGGAAACGTTTCCTTTTATTAGACTGAAAAAGTGTGTGAAAGTGAAAGCGCTGCCTCAATCATTGAATATCACAAACGATTACTGTAACCGCGAGCTGTAACTGTAACATGGTTTATTGTTGCTATTTCTGTCTGCTGTCTCGACAAAACATACCACAGCCTCAATTTGCTGCAATACTTACACATCTTGGCAGTATATAGTATCGTTGAAAAAGCCTCTGGTAGGAAAATGGAAAATCAGATCAGATTTCCAGCGCCTGTGTGTTGTTGATCTGTCTCCAGAAACTTTCCTCGCGTCGATTGCTATTTTTACTGATTGCATGCCATCTATCGATACTGGATCTCCTCTCCACCCAACCCCTCTCCAACTTCCCTCATATGTCAATTTTGGTCTTATTCTTTTTTCCAGCAGCACTTTCACCCAATAGCTTGCTGCTGCCAGTGCCTTCTGTTCTTGCAGGTCGATGGTAGGTCGATCTTCACTGACACTCTTCTGGTGCACATATGTATCTGGGTCGCTCTGCTTGGTTTGAAGGGTAAGGTCGTTGCTGTTTTTTGTCACAAGGATTTCCATTACTGTCTACGCTTTGTCTTCCACTGAAGTTACTGGTATTTTTTCGGCGTGCACACTGGAACCTATTCGCTGTAGTTGGTTTTTTTGTTCTCTTAAAGGGTAAGATTATGATATTAATACGCCACCTACTTGTATAATTATATCAGCGCGAATTCGAAAGACGATTCACTTACTCTTGCAGTAACTATTCATGCTCTTGAGCAATCGATCGTGAAACAGATTTTGAGTTGTCTGGTTGCTATTTGACGAACAGATTCATTATACTTGCTCTGATGAAAAGAATACAACTATTTATCTCTGCCTCACTATGGGGGACTGGTAGGCTGCGTTGCTGTTTTGTTTGTTTCTCGTCTAGCAAGGTCTTGTAAATAGTACTTTCTTTATGAAAAAACAAGAAAGGTATTTTGTTGGAACGTTTAATTATTGACAAAACAAAACGTTACGTTCACAGATATATCGACCCAACGGTCTTTTAAGTGCACAGACAAACACTAATTAGACAAAACTTATCTGACAAAAAGTTCTGCTGCTTATAGGGAAGACACAAGCGAGGCAATGATTGGATTGGATTGGATTGGATAAGATTTACAGTCCAGTGAGGTTACCCTCATGGAAATTCGGGCTGCTTTCTCCCCGGGGAAAGCGAGCTGCCATACATACGGCGCTACCATATTTTTTTTTCCTGCATGCGTGTATTCATGTTTCCTGAGACTTAATGCCGTGTGAGATGGAATTTTTTTTACTTTATTCCAAGTCCCACGGGTATTTGATGGACATTTTTATCTATGCCTATACAATTTTGCCAGGAAAGACCCTTTTGTCAATCGTGGGATCTTTAACGTGCACACCCCAATGTAGTGTACACGAAGGGACCTCGGTTTTTTGTCTCATCCGAAAGACTAGCACTTGAACCCACCACCTAGGTTAGGAAAGGGGGGAGAAAATTGCGGCCTGACCCAGGCCTGAACACGCAACCTCTCGCTTCCGAGCGCAAGTGCGTTACCACTCGGCCACCCAGTCCATGAAATCATTTAAAAAAAATCATTATTATGTATATGTCCTTCAACTACAAAGAAAGTTATTGAATGAAGTCGACGTACTTTTGAATGTTTAGTTTTTTTCTATAATCAAACATTCGAATAACTAACCCTAACTGTTTTTTTATTGATCATTTTTAACATTTTTTGTATTGAATCTGGCTTTGATGGCTAAGATTATTGATTCGTGCCTGTGCCTCATTGGCTTTTGATTTTATCTCGTTTCTTCTGTCATTAATTTTGTTGTTTTGTTGTTTGCGTGACCCTTTGTCTCCGGTCGATTACAATATTGGATTGCTGCTTAAACCAGACTTGAAGGGTAAGGTCATCTGCTGTCAATTTATGTTTGACAGTTCCTGTCAGATGGCGTTAGTTGTTTCGGGCGTTTGTTTATTCCATTAATCTCTCCCTCTTTGTCTTTGTCTCTGTCTCTCTTCTCTGTCTGTCTATTGTTTGACTGTCTCTTACTCTCTGTCTCTGTCTCTGTCACTCTCTCTCTCTCTTCCTCGTAAAATAAATTTCAATTCAATTCAATTCTCTCTCTCTCTCTCTCTCTCTCTCTCTCTCTCTCTCTCTCTCTCTCTCTCTCTCTCTCTCTCTCTCTCTCTCTCTCTCTCTCTCTCCTTCGCTGTTGTCTATTGTCTTTTGTTGTGACATTTAATAGTCTAATGTTCAGAAATTCTTTATTTCAGAGCGGCTTCTGTTGTTTTGACTTGATGTTCTTAAACGCAGGTGCTTGTTCGGGATTGAAACCAGAGTTCGTTAGTTCCATTTTTGGCATTTGAAGCCTGTTTCTGTGTGTTGGTGCCCCATTAGTGCACTGGTACTTTGTTTGCTCGTCGATACAAGGGTTCGGCCCAGCATTGACATGCGCATTTTATTATTGATTGTTCGTTTAAAAAAATATCTAACGAAAGATCAATCTATCAGGCCATCAGTAAATCAGACAATCCATCAAGTTTTAAAGAATATCAAAAGAACGATTAATCTATCAGACGAGCGGTCAATCAATCAATCAATCAATCAATCAATCAATCAATCAATCAATCAGTATATCTATAGTCCATATATTAATCGACGTTGTTAAAAAAAGGAGAGAATAATGAACAATTAATCAATCAATTAATGAATCAATCAATCAAGCATCTAATCAATCAATTAATCCATTCCTTCTGCGCGTCATGGTTTGCTGGTGCACAGTCTTCGCATGCCATGCACGCGGGCATTCTATGCTTTCAGCTAAAACTAGACATCGCCCAGGTTGCACAGTCTTTTCGCATGCCATGCACGCGGGCATTCTATGCTTTCAGCTAAAACTAGACATCGCCCAGGTTGCACAGTCTTTTCGCATGCCATGCACGCGGGCATTCTATGCTTTCAGCTAAAACTAGACATCGCCCAGGTTGCACAGTCTTTTCGCATGCCATGCACGCGGGCATTCTATGCTTTCAGCTAAAACTAGACATCGCCCAGGTTGGCAACAAACCAGCTCTTTCCAACGATCTATACACCCACACTTGTGAGCAGGGACGTTGCAGAGAAAGTTTTCTTTTTGGAAACTGTTGTGCTCAAGTCTGAACATTTCGCAGAGCCGTGCGGGTGTGCTTGGGATCGATTTTCGCAAGAGTTGCCTGAACTTACTGATTTGCCCTCTGCATTGCATTAGGATTGTGTGCCTCGTTGCCCGAAATCAGACAGGTTTGTGGGGTTGTTTTTGTGTCAGGTCCCATGTGTGGGCCGGCTAGATAGAATACATGTCGGAAGCTGGTTGGTGATTTGTTGTAGTGTGTGTGTGTGTGTGTGTGTGTGTGTGTGTGTGTGTGCGGTGTGTGTGTGTGTGTGTTGTGTGTGTGTGTGTGTGTGTGTGCGGTGTGTGTGTGTGTATGTGTGTGTGTGTGTGTGTGTGTGTTGTGTGTGTGTGTGTTTGTGCGTGTGTGTGTGTGTTTCAACTGAACGCAGTGTTGTGTTCTGATTTAGTGTTCGGAAATGAATAAACTCGTAAAACTTAGTGGGATGCAGGGCACAGATTGGGTAGTAATAAAAGCGATCCGATAAAGCAGGGATAAGGTTGAACAATAGAAGGGTTTTTATCTTTACTACAGATACAGTTAATGTTTTCTTCCAGGAGTTGATTTTGGTTTATTTTGCCTTTTTGTGTGTTTTTTTTTCTCGTTGGAAGCTCAGCTATCAGAAGAGCACAACCTCATGAGTGTCTGCCATTGCGAATATGTTACGCTGGACGTACAACGACCATGAATCTTAGATGGTTTGAATTGTGAAGCCCAGGATGGTTTGCTTCTGCCTCATTCAAGTGTGTGTGCGTGTGTGTGTGTGTGGGGGGGGACCCCTTACGCGCGTTTGTGTGTGTGGAAACTGCATTCCTTTGTGTGTGTGTAAATCGAATTTCTTTGTATAGGCTATATATGTGGACATCGATTTCTTTTCAGATTTCCGGAAATGGCAAGTATCGACAAAACTATATTTACCTTTTTGAAAGGTTTTGTGATCCAGGGGCCGCGTCTACTTTGATTGCAAAGCTAACAAGAGGTGCAACATTATGTATATCCCTCGTGGCCGAAAACTCTGTCTGCTTTGCCTTTTAGCATGAATAAACGAGCTGAAGAACTGCTAAAAGCAGTCACTAACCGTCACGGCTGTGGCTCAAAGATCACAGCAAAGAACAGCACATCTAGACTTTGATTTCTTGGATTTACGTATGCTGTGATCAACTGATTGATTTCAATACACGAGTTGTCTATGTGTTTTTTTTAGCTTGCACTTTGTCCTCTGTTGATCCGTATGTTGATCCTGTCTTCACAATTACTGATGGGACACGGAATGTTGCAACGTGTTTGAGGCGCTGATGAGCCTTCTTGTGAACATTTCGTTCATATTTGACACGGGTAAACTATTCCTCTCATCAACACAGATCTTGCCACGCTAATACAGGGAATAAGACAATCCCTCCCCTAGGACACATACCAACAATCATCATGTTATTTCTGTCTGTGTGTTTTCAGGCTGGAGGAAGAAGCGGAGACTCTGCTGAAAGACAGCGACACCCAGGACAGCTCTATCGGTGGCCATTGCACCACGCTGTCAGCCGACACGTGCAAAATGTTCCGCTCCCGAAACGACGGGGAAAAGGGGACGGCGGGGGGCCGTAACAAGGACGTCAACATCCCTCTGGTCAGGGACAGGGACAGCGATGAGGCTGCTGCTATCAAGGTGAGAGAGACGAAGAAGAGTCGTCTTTTTTGTGTGTGTACGATCGGTGCAAGATTGGTTGCATTTTGGCAACATATCGAGCAGAACGTTTGTTCAGACCGGACGCTTAAACATACAGCAAGATTTGTTGCATTCTGACGACATATCGAGCAGAACGTTTAAATATACAGCCAGATTGGTGGCATTTTAGCGAGGTTTCGAGCAGAATCTTTGTGCAGACTGGATGCTTGAATATACAACATTGGTGGCATTTTAGCTAGATTTCGAGCAGAACCTTTTTTCAGACTGGACGCTTAAAGGCTGCCATGTTCGTAGCGTTCATTAATTAATTCCTATTGTTTACATGTGCCAATAATGTTATAAAACTGTACCTAAGGGGATATAATAACGATTGGCTGTAGCTTTCGAACACAGAAAAAATTATTTCAGTATTGCAAAGTGGTGTTGATAGTGTCGAATGTAAACAGAACAGTCTCAAAGTGAAAGTGGATGTTTTCCGGAAATTGCGCAGGCGGAAATATACGATCTCTCACAGCACATAATTATTCGCAAGAATAAGGTCACGTACAGGCTTCAGCTGACAAGCTACAAGTACATCTAATTTTCTAATAGGCCTATGTACTCACGTGTCCAGCAAAACTTTGGCGAGTTCAGCATCCCCTTTGTACTTGGTTCTCAATTTGAAGCGATGGGCCTCTGACGAAAACAATCTTTGTTGCGTGGTGAAGAGTCCACCTTCTCTTCTCAGCAGATTTAGTGGCCTTGACAGCTTTAGACGGGTTTACTTCTATCTTTTTTGCCATTGTACGCAACCGCACTTTGACTGTCTCCGACGCCATCTTTGATTTACGAAACATCACGAAGTGACGTCAACGGTCTAAAAATAGCCAAAGTCCTGGAGAACTGTTGCTAAACATAGCAATAAAGAATTAATTATTTCTCGTGATTGGTAAGGACTTCAAACCTAAAACTTTGCAGGAAGCTTAATTTATACATCCCCGCAACGATGGGAAAAGCCCTGGAAGTAATTAAACTAATTAAATAGGACTAAATGTCAGCCTTTAAATATACAGCAGGATTGGTTGCATTTTAGCGAGATTTCGAGCAGAACGTTTGTTCAGACCGGACGCTTAAATATACCTCCTTCCCGTGTAAACCATCATGTACACCACAACAGATCTGTCCAGGTTTTATATAAAATAAAAGCACACTTTAACGTGGGACATATCCCAAGAATGAACAGTGCAGACCAGGGATTTTTTTTAAATTACATTTTATTTTACAGGTGGATACTTGTGTCACTTGCAATATTAATTCAGCAAAAACACGAGTAGGACAGTGCCTAGCAATAATCATTGATAAACAAAACCAGGGGTTCATTTGATCAAAGCTGAAAAATATGTTTTTGTACAGGTTGATACATGTGACAATTGCAAAATTAATTCAGCAAAACATTTAACTGAAACAACTGTTTTTCTCTATTCGTGTCAAGTCATGTGGTGTTTTTTTTAACTTGTGCTACGTGATGGCTTTAATGTCCATTTAATAACTGTTCTGCCGGAAACCGCTCTTGTAACAGGGAGTGCAGAAATAATTCTTGACCTCAAATGATAAAATACTGTGAGTACGTGCATGCATGGCGGTTCAGCTAACACAGGTAGCCACTTAACTGCTGGTGTCATACAGCATGCATGGCGGTTCAGCTAACACAGGTAGCCACTTAACTGCTGGTGTCATACAGCATGCATGGCGGTTCAGCTAACACAGGTAGCCACTTAACTGCTGGTGTCATACAGCATGCATGGCGGTTCAGCTAACACAGGTAGCCACTTAACTGCTGGTGTCATACAGCATGCATGGCGGTTCAGCTAACACAGGTAGCCACTTAACTGCTGGTGTCATACAGCATGCATGGCGGTTCAGCTAACACAGGTAGCCACTTAACTGCTGGTGTCATACAGCATGCATGGCGGTTCAGCTAACACAGGTAGCCACTTAACTGCTGGTGTCATACAGCATGCATGGCGGTTCAGCTAACACAGGTAGCCACTTAACTGCTGGTGTCATACAGCATGCATGGCGGTTCAGCTAACACAGGTAGCCACTTAACTGCTGGTGTCATACAGCATGCAGGTCTAGGCGAAAACACACCCACAGCACGTAATAATTGCCCGTTAATGTGATAACTTGTTAGCATTCCTCGTCACGATTTTGTCCGTGCAAATAGTTTAGAATGCCAAGTGTGAAGTTAAGCATTCGTTTCTGTAGGTTAAGGTACACTTTTGTGTGCATGAAAGGAAGAGAGAGAGAGAGAGAGAGAGAGAGAGAGAGAGAGAGAGAGAGAGAGAGAGAGAGAGAGAGAGAGAGAGAGAGAGAGAGAGAGAGAGAGAGAGAGAGAGAGAGAGAGAGAGAGAGAGAGATTAGTTTGTTTGTTTGTTTGTTTGCTTAACGCCCAGCCGACCCCAAAGGGCCATATCAGGGCGGTGCTGCTTTGACATATAACGTGCGCCACACACAAGACAGAAGTCGCAGCACAGGCTTCATGTCTCACCCAGTCACATTATTCTGACACCGGACCAACCAGTCCCAGCACTAACCCTATAATGCCAGGCGGAGCAGCCACTAGATTGCCAATTTTAAAGTCTTAGGTATGACCCGGCCGGGGTTCGAACCCACGACCTCCCGATCACGGGGCGGACGCCTTACCACTAGGCCACCGTGCCGGTGAGAGAGAGAGAGAGAGAGAGAGAGAGAGAGAGAGAGAGAGAGAGTGTGTGTGTGTGTGTGTGTGTGTGTGTGTGGATGGCTTGGATCGTGTGTGCTTCTGTGGGAAAGAGGAATCTGGATTAATGACAAAAATGATGACACATGTGCTCCTATTTCACGAGCTTACTTTGAAAATCTTCAGCATTCGCAGCCGTCTCCGCCTGCGTTGTTGTTGGCAATAATGTGTTGGAGTTGAATGCTCTCGAAAATGAAGGAAAGATGTTGGAAAGGCTGAGAAAAAAAAATTCCGATCAGACCTTCACAAATCAAACTTCAAGCAATTTATTTGCGAGCAGCAATAGACTCATTGCGAATGAATCACGAACAAAACATGCTCAATGGTTTGGGTCAAAAGGATAGCGTTTTCCCTTATTAAACAAACCCAACAACAACTAATAAAATCAAAACAAAACAAAAATGATTGAAGCAGCAAGGGCCAAAAATGTTATTCCCTGCAATTGAATGACTTCGGTTAGCATTGCTCATGAGGGAATGGAGACATAGTTAAATATGGAATTTCGCGCTGAATACACACACAAAGAGTAGCGGAATTGTAAGAGTTTTATGCCAAGGGCACGTGAAATATCACCAACACGCACAACAGTCCTGTAGCTTGCCAAAAAGTCCAACAACTATATGCTTAAATGCGAACAACTTTTATAAGCGAATGGCAGAGTTTGGAAGTGTATGTTTCAGTGTGGTCGATTCGTATTTAACCCAACAAAAGCGTAGTTTTTTTTTTTACAAATATTTGATTTTATCTCCAGAAATAGCCCCGTGAAACTGACGTCACAGACTGAAGGAAGAATTAAACTTTTGAGGTTCATTCAGTGTGACTACGAACTTCATACGGGGCAGTATAAGGAGATAAGCAATTTTTAGGATAACAGAGTGCATGTCTTAATCATCTTGTTCATGTCTATTCGCTGTTAACTCTTGTGTATTAATGCTTTTGTCTTGCATTTTGATTGAATGCATTACTTTATGACTCTAGTTCCTTATATTTTGCCTTCGTAGTTATGCATATTTCTTCATGACTTATTTGACTAGGTATGCATATGTCTTTAATGAAGTTGTTTTCAGCTAAGGTAGATTATTACATTCCTCTTAAAACATATTGATGTCATTTTTCGTTTCTTTTTGTCTTTTTGACGCATTGGATGACTTTCTCTAGCTATGCGTAGTAAATAAACTGTAAAGAGGTTTGCATATGACTTTTGACCAAGATACTTGCAGACAAAAGGAACGATGTACGCCAGTTTGTCAATATTCTTTTGCAATACATTTCTCCTGGTGTTCCTGTGTAACTTTCAAGATCTTTCAACACATGGGTGTTATTTTCATATATTACCCTGTCTATAAACAGCGCAAGACGTCCTCTGCCAGAGAATCTACTGCCGAAGTCGAATCTCGCGATGAAGAGGTACCATTCTTGTGTGATTTTTGCAATTATATTTAACCCTGTTTTTGCAGTTTGCACACACTTTTCTTCTTCATACTGGTTGCAGCAATAGAATATGTAACACTGAGTACGTCAACGAGCAGAGGGTGTTTTTGTGGACACTTTTGAAATTAGGTTAATACATTTTTTTTTCCTTACGAATTTCAAATAACAATACCGCTTACATATAGTTGAAGCAAAGAAGCATTACAACCTATGCTCACACGCGTGCTCTTAGAAACAGTATAAGGTAAGATTTGGAAGACGATTACCATGGAATGTACAAAGTTAGTACAGTCTAAACTTTTGAAATTTGCACCCTATCAAAACAGAAGTGAGACCGGGGATAACTCAGGGCTTGATTACTATGGCAATCCGAATGGTGCAAAAGTCCCTTTTAGCTCTTGATGTCTAAATAACACATTATTTAGCTAAATAACGCGTTATTTAGCTAAACAATGCTTTATTTAGCTATATCATGCATTATTTAGCTAAATAATGCATTGTTTAAATTAAACAATGCATTATTTACAGATACAGAAAAAAGAGAGCCCAGAGCACTAAATAATGCATTGTTTAGCATAAATAAGAGATTGTGTTTGTAAATAACTCATTATTTATAAATAATTACGCGTTTTCTCTAAACAATATATTATATGTAAATAAAGTGTTATTTAAATAAATAAAATATTATTTAGATAAATAAAATATTATTTATCTAAATAAAATATTATTTAGATAAATAAAATATTATATGTAAATAAAATATTATTTATCTAAATAAAATATTATTTATCTAAATAAAATATTATTTAGATAAATAATTTATTATTTAGATAAATAATTTATTATTTAGATAAATAATTTATTATTTAGATAAATAATTTATTATTTACTGTTTTTGCCTTGAAATAGTATTATTACACTAAATAATGCTTTATATAGCTATATAATAGGTTTCCGCTATATAATTCATGATTTGGTAAATAATACATTATATACCGTAAATAAAATATTATATACCGTAAACAATGAATTGTTTAGCGCATCGCGAAGCCGTTTTTTCTCTTGTTGTTTTTTTCCACGTGTTTCCGTGGATCCACGAGAGCTCTGTTGATTCTCAAACTGACCAATCAGACAACTAGCATCTGTACACTAATTAAAGTCCCATTGTTGAGTGTGACGAAAACTCGTGGTGACGATTTTAAAACATGTTGGGTCACGCATGGTCCAATCTTACATGGTCCAATCTTACATGGTCCAACCTTACATGGTCCAACCTTACATGGTCCAACCTTACATGGTCCAATCTTACATGGTCCAACCTTACATGGTCCAACCTTACATGGTCCAATCTTACATGGTCCAATCTTGCATGGTCCAATCTTGCATGGTCCAACCTTACATGGTCCAATCTTACATGGTCCAACCTTACATGGTCCAACCTTACATGGTCCAATCTTACATGGTCCAATCTTACATGGTCCAACCTTACATGGTTCAACCTTACATGGTCCAATCTTACATGGTCCAATCTTGCATGGTCCAATCTTACATGGTCCAACCTTGCATGGTCCAACCTTGCATGGTCCAATCTTACATGGTCCAACCTTACATGGTCCAACCTTACATGGTCCAACCTTACATGGTCCAATCTTACATGGTCCAACCTTACATGGTCCAATCTTACATGGTCCAATCTTGCATGGTCCAACCTTGCATGGTCCAATCTTACATGGTCCAACCTTACATGGTCCAACCTTACATGGTCCAATCTTACATGGTCCAATCTTGCATGGTCCAATCTTACATGGTCCAACCTTGCATGGTCCAACCTTGCATGGTCCAATCTTACATGGTCCAATCTTACATGGTCCAACCTTACATGGTCCAACCTTACATGGTCCAATCTTACATGGTCCAACCTTACATGGTCCAACCTTGCATGGTCCAATCTTACATGGTCCAACCTTACATGGTCCAACCTTACATGGTCCAACCTTACATGGTCCAATCTTACATGGTCCAACCTTACATGGTCCAACCTTACATGGTCCAATCTTACATGGTCCAATCTTGCATGGTCCAACCTTACATGGTCCAACCTTACATGGTCCAACCTTACATGGTCCAATCTTACATGGTCCAACCTTACATGGTCCAATCTTACATGGTCCAATCTTACATGGTCCAACCTTACATGGTTCAACCTTACATGGTCCAACCTTACATGGTCCAACCTTACATGGTCCAATCTTACATGGTCCAACCTTGCATGGTCCAACCTTGCATGGTCCAATCTTACATGGTCCAACCTTACATGGTCCAACCTTACATGGTCCAACCTTACATGGTCCAATCTTACATGGTCCAACCTTACATGGTCCAACCTTACATGGTCCAATCTTACATGGTCCAATCTTGCATGGTCCAATCTTGCATGGTCCAACCTTGCATGGTCCAATCTTACATGGTCCAACCTTACATGGTCCAACCTTACATGGTCCAACCTTACATGGTCCAATCTTACATGGTCCAACCTTACATGGTCCAACCTTGCATGGTCCAATCTTACATGGTCCAATAATATATATGGACCATGTAAGATTGGACCATGTAAGGTTGGACCATGTAAGATTGGACCATGTAAGGTTGGACCATGCAAGATTGGACCATGTAAGGTTGGACCATGTAAGATTGGACCATGCAAGGTTGGACCATGTAAGATTGGACCATGTAAGATTGGACCATGCAAGGTTGGACCATGCAAGGTTGGACCATGTAAGATTGGACCATGCAAGATTGGACCATGTAAGATTGGACCATGTAAGGTTGAACCATGTAAGGTTGGACCATGTAAGGTTGGACCATGTAAGATTGGACCATGTAAGGTTGGACCATGTAAGGTTGGACCATGTAAGATTGGACCATGTAAGGTTGGACCATGTAAGGTTGGACCATGTAAGGTTGGACCATGCAAGGTTGGACCATGTAAGATTGGACCATGCAAGATTGGACCATGTAAGATTGGACCATGTAAGGTTGGACCATGTAAGGTTGGACCATGTAAGATTGGACCATGTAAGGTTGGACCATGTAAGGTTGGACCATGTAAGATTGGACCATGCAAGGTTGGACCATGTAAGATTGGACCATGCAAGATTGGACCATGTAAGATTGGACCATGTAAGGTTGGACCATGTAAGATTGGACCATGTAAGATTGGACCATGTAAGGTTGGACCATGTAAGGTTGGACCATGTAAGATTGGACCATGTAAGGTTGGACCATGCAAGATTGGACCATGCAAGATTGGACCATGTAAGATTGGACCATGTAAGGTTGGACCATGTAAGGTTGGACCATGTAAGATTGGACCATGTAAGGTTGGACCATGTAAGGTTGGACCATGTAAGATTGGACCATGTAAGATTGGACCATGTAAGGTTGGACCATGTAAGATTGGACCATGTAAGGTTGGACCATGTAAGGTTGGACCATGTAAGATTGGACCATGTAAGGTTGGACCATGTAAGATTGGACCATGCAAGGTTGGACCATGCAAGGTTGGACCATGTAAGATTGGACCATGCAAGATTGGACCATGTAAGATTGGACCATGTAAGGTTGGACCATGTAAGGTTGGACCATGTAAGGTTGGACCATGTAAGGTTGGACCATGTAAGATTGGACCATGTAAGATTGGACCATGCAAGGTTGGACCATGCAAGGTTGGACCATGCAAGGTTGGACCATGTAAGATTGGACCATGCAAGATTGGACCATGTAAGATTGGACCATGTAAGGTTGAACCATGTAAGGTTGGACCATGTAAGATTGGACCATGTAAGATTGGACCATGTAAGGTTGGACCATGTAAGGTTGGACCATGTAAGATTGGACCATGTAAGATTGGACCATGCGTGACCCAACATGTTTTAAAATCGTCACCACGAGTTTTCGTCACACTCAACAATGGGACTTTAATTAGTGTACAGATGCTAGTTGTCTGATTGGTCAGTTTGAGAATCAACAGAGCTCTCGTGGATCCACGGAAACACGTGGAAAAAAACAACAAGAGAAAAAACGGCTTCGCGATGCGCTAAACAATGAATTGTTTACGGTATATAATATTTTATTTACGGTATATAATGTATTATTTACCAAATCATGAATTATATAGCGGAAACCTATTATATAGCTATATAAAGCATTATTTAGTGTAATAATACTATTTCAAGGCAAAAACAGTAAATAATAAATTATTTATCTAAATAATAAATTATTTATCTAAATAATAAATTATTTATCTAAATAATATTTTATTTAGATAAATAATATTTTATTTAGATAAATAATATTTTATTTACATATAATATTTTATTTATCTAAATAATATTTTATTTAGATAAATAATATTTTATTTATCTAAATAATATTTTATTTATTTAAATAACACTTTATTTACATATAATATATTGTTTAGAGAAAACGCGTAATTATTTATAAATAATGAGTTATTTACAAACACAATCTCTTATTTATGCTAAACAATGCATTATTTAGTGCTCTGGTCTCTCTTTTTTCTGTATCTGTAAATAATGCATTGTTTAATTTAAACAATGCATTATTTAGCTAAATAATGCATGATATAGCTAAATAAAGCATTGTTTAGCTAAATAACGCGTTATTTAGCTAAATAATGTGTTATTTAGACATCAAGAGCTAAAAGGGACTTTTGCACCATTCGGATTGCCATAGATTACATGTGGCAGGTATATAATAGGAACAGTTGTTGTCGCCACAATTGTGAGCCATGAAGAAGAATTTTTGTGCTAGGTTTGTTTGTTTGCTTAACGCCCAGCCGACCACGAAGGGCCATATCAGGGCGGTGCTGCTTTGACATATAACGTGCGCCACACACAAGACAGAAGTCGCAGCACAGGCTTCATGTCTCACCCAGTCACATTATTCTGACACCGGACCAACCAGTTCTAGCACTAACCCCATAATGCCAGACGCCAGGCGGAGCAGTTGTGCTAGGTGATTTTCCAGGGACTGATTCTTTGACGTACTCAGTGTTTGTGTAAATTGCATATTTTTCTTCGTGAGGGCACGCACAATTTGAATTTGATCCGGTCTTCGACTGGGATTGTTGACACTTTGGAGTGATTCCAAATCACAGTTTTGGCTGTTCTGTGAATTATGTTGGGTAGTTTTTTTTTCTCCATTTTGCTGGTTTGTTTGTTTACGTGTTCGTAAATTTGCTTAGTATTTTGTTTTTGTATTTTTTTTTTTAATTTAATATTTTCTCAATATAATCAATTTCTTCTCTCACGCAAATGCTTCTTTGTAGTTTTAGTAGTGATTTTTTTCCCCTGTGGTTTGTTCGCTAATCATAATTGTATTTTATTTTGAGGGTTTTGAGTTTGCATGCTTGTAGTTGTTAGATTTGTACTTTTATTCAATTTTTCAAACGCGGCAAATTACATGTGCCCATCCTTTGAAAAAATATTGTTTAACAAGAGGCGAAGCCATCAAGGCTCACGTAAGAAATCGACAAACAGTAACACAAACTCAATCACTCCGTCACACACACACACACACACACACACAGAGAAAGAGCATAGGTGAAACTGTGCAAGAAAGCGAGACACTAGATCTAGATCTGTCTGTCTGCATGTAGCCTACTTACAAGGACACGACTGCCAACTAGTCTCGGCGCGCTCAAAATAATAATGACCGAGACTGTCAGTACTTCCTTCGCGTGACGTCTAACCCTCTTACGTCATAATGTGACGTCAATGTAATGTGACGTCTTCAAATGTTAGAGTTTCTACCACAGACATACACACGCACAGACGCACGCACGCACGCACGCACAGACAGACAAAGTTACGATCGCATAGGCTACACTTACGTGAGCCAATAAAATAGTTGTATACAGTACCAATGCTTGAAAGATCAATTAGTATGCACATAATCGGTTTAAGCAAGTGTCAGAGCAGTGTAATTTTAAACAATGACCAATAAAATGTCACAGTAATATTAAACAAATGTACTTGAAGACGGTTTATTTGATAATTATTCCACTGAACTGAACTGAACTTTATTATACAAGGATTAATGACTGAGCAGTACAAAGACCTCTCCAAGTTTTGGTCTTCCTTTATCACACAAATAACCATTCAAAGTAACTCAAAGGTACCTTATTATTTTTTGCTTCGTGTGTGATATGCACTTTTAACATCTTTGTTGCCTACAGTTTACCTGTATGCTGTGAGTTTGAAAATGTGTCTTTCAGACTACTTAAGCTTTACTTGCTGTTACTAAATTAAGTCATCTGCAAACTGAGCTTATTTTTGTTTTACTTGCCGGTACGAAATTATCTGTTGTGCAGACTTCTTTTGTTTTAATTGCTATAAATGAATTATATTCTGTGCAGCTTATGAAAGAACTGTACCTCAACATTTCACCGTTTACTTTTATAAATGACACACGGTTCTATCATCATCATATGGATCTACTTGTATCAATTCTTAAATGTGTTAGCAATATGTGTTGGAGTTACCGTCAGTTTGTTTACATTTTATCTCAGGACATTCTACAACCCTTTTGCATTTGACTCACAAACAAAAACACATAAAAACAAACAGAGAAACAGGAACAGGAACGAACAATTAAGTAACACGAACACTCATTCTGTGCCAAAATAGGCCAGTTAGCTATTATTTGTTCTTTGACAAACCTTTACACCACTATGCAAGTGTGTGTGTACTTGTTGGGGTATTCTGTACTTTAACTAAAAACTTTCATACACGATATGTGGAAGAAGTCTGTGACACGAAGTTCCGGAATGGAAAGTCCCAATACCTTCCCTTTTTGCGATCGTCGTCTGAAAAGTGTCCCAGTTTACGCAGTTGTTTTGTTGCTTTCATATTTCCCTGAGAGAAAAAAAATTAGAACAATTCTTGATAGCTCTTACACATCATTATCGCCCGATTACGTCCCTTTATAGAAACGTCGTCTGATAATGCCCCAGATCGCAAAATGTTTGTGTTGCTTCAGTTCAAAACTTATTGACATCTCTGTAAAATCAGAGTCTTCCGAGCTTCGATTGCGCTCCATGCGAAGCTTTTTCATGCTTGTTAAGCAGACCTGTCTAGTGCAACTGATTAGTCTCTCAGCAGTTTCGGCATAAACCTATCAGCATGTGTTTTGGCAGGATAGTATCATTAATGCCTTTAAGCTTTCAGGTTCATGTATGCTTTTCATTATTTGCGTTACGTGACCGCTGATGCAGTCCTATTTTGGTTGGTAAGTAAGAGGCTTGCTTTGTTTAGTCTGCTTCTAGAAATGAGAGAGAGAGAGAGAGAGAGAGAGAGAGAGAGAGAGAGAGAGAGAGAGAGAGAGAGAGAGAGAGAGAGGGTGAGAGTGAGAGAGAGAGACTGTTTATGAGTGTGTGCGTGTGTGTGTGTGTGTGTGTGTCCGTGTGTGTGTGTGTGTATGTGTGTGTGTGTGTGTGCGTGCGTGCGCGTGCGTGCGTGCGTGCGTGCGTGTTCATCAACAGTTAATTGACTAGAGTTGGGTAAGCCGGTTTCGTCACAGTCGAACGCAGAAGAAGAAGAAGAAGAAGAAAAAGAAGAAGGGTAAGCCGGTTTATCTGTTGTTGTTTTGTGGCATTCGACTGGTATTGGTGACGATAATTACCCCCAAGTATTGTATTGTAATTGCATGAAGCAAAAAACATTGTTTTAGACAGACGTGATGGCGCGCTTTCATGATGACGGTATCGTCAAGTACATTCATCTGTCACAAACAGATGCCTTTCCGTCGTTTGGGACGCACATCCCAGTTCACTGAGAGAGAGAGAGAGAGAGGAGAGAGAGAGAGAGAGAGAGAGAGAGAGAGAGAGAGAGAGAGAGAGAGAGAGAGAGAGAGAGAGAGAGAGAGCGAGCGAGAGAGAGAGAGAGAGAGAGAGAGAGAGAGAGAGAGAGAGAGAGAGAGAGAGAGTGGGGTGGGAGTGGGCAAGGGAGCGAGGGAGAGAGACAGCTTTCATTTAGAAGGAGCGTGGCTTGCCATATAAAGTCGTCTTTTGTCCAAGAGAAAGGTAAAAGCTTTTCAAAAGTTTTTGTCTTTTACTGATGACTACGAAAAGCAAGCTGCCAACATCTCTGCTTCCAAATATTTCATCTATACTCTGCCTGCTTTTACAATAGTATTTACGGCTTCTTGATTCAAACGAATTCTCTATACCATGCTGTTTCGACTTTTTTTGTTCTGTTGTATAAGGCCTTATACGATAGTAGATTCAATGAAATGTCAACCCTCTTCAGAGACGAAGAAATGGTTTGTTCGTGCACTCTTATTAATGTTGTCGAAGATCACTAATGATAGCAGATTCATTAACCCTTATTTTAAAAACACAAGACTGATTTGTTCGTGCACTTTTTTAAGTGTTGTCTAAGATCACCAATGATGGTAGATTCAATAAATGTTAAACCTGTACTTTGGAAAGACAAAACATGCTTTGTTCGTGAACGCTTATGGTTGTACGCATTAATGGTCTTCCCAGCATTAATATCTTCCCAAAAGGAATCCATTCATGCAGTGTTCGAGGTTTTATTCCTCAGTGAGATTTTGGCCTCAGACACCCCGTTCTGAATGACAAGTAACTGACAATGACGATTGGAAGTTCGTCATTGTCTAACAATGTTTGTGAGTCAGTTATTCTTCTTATTCCCTCACGTGTTCACGCTGCCAGCCTCTCTTAGCACGTCAAACATTGGCAGTTTTGTCACAAAGAGCTATGCGATTGTGTTAGCATTTGATTATGTATTGCAGATAAAAACGAGAACCTAATTAGTCAGAGTGACGTGTGTAATTTTGGCATTGCTTTTGATGGTATCGGTTGTGATCGACAAGAAGAAGAAGATGTTATCGGTTCTGGCAGGAGTAACAAATGCACTAAATTTAGACGCAAATAGGCGTTTGTTGTAACTGTAATTATTTCCTTCAGAATAATCGATTCTACTTAATGGTTAAATGTGACTAGATCGCAAGCCCAAAGGGGTATTTTATCGCTATTACAGCCATGCATTCGAGAGCGGGAGTACAAAGGTTCAGATTTGACCTCAGAAGTGTTTATAAATACGTGTTGTAGCTAATCGAAACGCATTCTTGATGGGTATGGTGTGCAAATAAGTTCATACTAGCATCAGAATGCTAAAGTTTGAAGGAAAGTAACTTCTTCCGCGTTCGATATTTATGGCCGTCATATCGTCAGATCGGTGGCTGCCATGAAGTCCGCAGTCTTCAGCAGTTCGGCAGCGGGTCCCCAGAGCTTGGTGCCCAGGCTGGTGTCTTCTGGCCAGTAGTGCTGGCGTGCTGTCTCCAGGTGTGGGCAGGTCTGTAGAATGTGCTGTGTTCCTCTGAGCCGCACTCACATTGGGCTGTGTCGCGGAGTCCCAGTCTCTTGAGGTGTTTTTTCAGTCCACAGTGACCAGTGCGCAGGCGAAGAATGGTGGTCTGGCTCCTTCTGTCCAACGAGTTGATCTGGTCTTTCTGTGGGCTGTAGTTGTTGTCAGGAAAGTAACTGATTTCCCACAGGAAAAAACAACAACACAAGACTAAACAATTGTATCAGGCTGTCTTTGTTCAAGGTCATGGTTACGAGAGTGTAGTGATTTTTCCTGCCCAGGAAGGAAATTGTACTCCCCCTACCCTGATCGTTCCACAAAGTGTGATGGTCGCCATTGCTCCCTTTGCCAAGAAATAGTGTTCTCGGAAGAGAGGGGCTAGATCTGCGTAGTACCAGATATTGCATCGTCTAAGATTAAAGGGAGAATTCCTCAACAACAACAAAAGGCCCTCAGATCGCTTCCAAAGTTATACTATAAGATTCTGAGTCACAAATAATGCTACCGCGCCGGAAAACTGCCTTCTCTTTGTTTTAAAAGCTTAACTAAATGTAGTAAAAAATAAAAAATAAAGGCAAAGAAAATGCACTCTTGGTCAGAGTTGGGTTGGGTTACTTCCACTGAGTTACTTCCCTTGTTTGTGTACGTGATGCGGTTACTACCCCCCGATTCATCAAATTCGCTAGAAACTCCCCCAAACAGTCAGATCAATAGTTTCCCTTTAAAGTTGGGAAGCTAAGGCTGTATTTCTTATGCAGGGTACAAAAAATGCACGGTCAAAGATTGTGTCACTCCTGTGAGCAATCAAGTTATTGGGTGGTCCATTTTTGTTGACTGTACTTCTTTGGTCTGTCAGGTTTGCGCACTCATGCCGATGAAACCGGCAAAGCAGAGATCAGATTAGATCAGTTATTGCTTCTTTGACGCTCAGTCAGCCGCGATGGTATAAGTTTCGTGTTGTAGTTTGTCGCTAGAGATTATTTGTTTTAAGATAATAAGGGATTATATTAGCGAGAGAAATGTACAGGAACAATGTTGCGATACACTTCCCCTACCCCTTGTCTTTCGGGAAAAGTGTTATTTTGTATATATTGTAGTATTATTAGCATTCGTAGGGGTAATTTCTGTCATTCTTGCTTTCTTTTTCGGGCCTTCGTTCGAGTGTTTGTAGTTTTAGAACACAGCCTCTTGCAGCGATTTTTGTGTATGGCATAAAGTATAAACAGGAGTTTCTTTTCACAGACAGAGAATCTGCAAATATGTTTCTCCGGGAGGCAAGTCTGCGACAGAAATGGAGAAATTTGTTTTTACAATTCTTACGCGCTACCCATTTTGCATACCCTCCAGTACGAAGGTGAGGGTCAAGTTCCCGTTAGTATGAACTTAAAAAAGAAAATTAATCTGGGTGGACTAGAGAAAAACAAAAGTGGGTGTTAAGACTCACGTTCCTGTCAGTCTGAGCTTTATACAGAACCTTATTCTGGGTGAACTAGAAAGAAACAGTGAAGATACCAAGTTCCTGTCGGTCTGAAGTTTACAATATACGTTATTTGCATTTTTGACCCAAATATGACATTGTACACTGATCGAAGTCAATGAGTGTCGAGATCTGTGTCAAATGCAATGTTTTGGCCAACAATGCAAATACATTTGATGTACGTGTTGATGTATGTGACTCAGAATGCTTCTTATTTTACGACTGAACAAACACAAACATGCAATATGTTTTAGTCTTCGCAAGCCGCCTAAATATGAGTTGTAGTTGGCCTTCAACAGCACATTGCTCCATGGAGGGAAATCCGAATGTCCAATCGATACATGGAAGCTTGTTTTGGACTGGAGAAAACAAAGAAGCTACGAAGGTAAGAGTCAAGTTCCTATCAGCATGGACTTAAACGAAAGTGCATTGTGTATGGACTCAGGGAAGCGGAAAATACAGGACGAGTCAGTTGTGTTAAGAGGAGGTGAAAAATGTGAGTCACTAAAGGCAACCTTCACACCAAGCGTGCTCAGCTAGCTAAGGGGACGCAATCAGACACCCATGAGTAACCCCCTTTCTACGCCAGGCCTCAACCAATCGATTCGCGCCATGTACCCGATGCGCAACCAATCAATTACAACCTCCCACCACAGGGTTAACCAATCAATAGTTTCCATTTAGTCATCCTGTACCAATCAATTGGCTCGGTATTCACGTGCTGTTCTATTTGCTCGGCGACTTTGAGAACTTTTTTTTTTTAGGCTATCGATAAACACTTGGTTTCGCTTTTCGGGATGTAAAGTGACAGTTATCGATAGCTTGTTAAATGTGCCGGGCCTGATTACTCTTTTACTTCGCTGAGTTCTATTTTCACTGGGGATCATCGTTCTCCACCAACAAGCCAAACGTCCGGCCAGTCTCAGAAAATCCACAATGGCCTCATTCGTGCAGAGCAATCACTCTTCTTGTCAACTTATGACTGTTTGAGTTTTTCTTTGTGCTGAGCGAAGCAATTGAATCAGGCCAAGCCGTAATCGAAATCGATCGGTTCAATACGGCTGGAGCTGTTCGTGGTGGCTTTTACATATGGGGCAGACCGCCATCTTTGTTACTGACACTTCCTTTTCTTACTTCACGGTTGTACATCTAAAGTTGGCCAAAAAATTATTGCAACAAATTTCAAACCCAAATTAAAGCATTAATTCATGCCAGAGAAGGCCGTTCACTTAACCTTCAGGATAACCTTTTGGATTAAATATTTCTTTTACAGGGAGCACGTGACCGCCGCTCAAGTAAGGGTATCCTCAAAATCGACCAGACAAAAACGGAAGAGCCGAATGAAAAATCGACAAAAAATCACAATAGGCAAAACTTTGCAACTTTGACATACGAGAAGAAAGTCAAACCAATTATCTACCCTGAACAGATTATTTTGTTTTGCTACCTTGTGTATTTCGCGTGCTATGCTATTCCTACTGATGCAGGTGTCGATCGCAAGAGCGGTCAAAAACGGAACGTTTTACGTCAATTTTTATGGGTATCATGTCAAAAAGCGCTACATTTTAGCAATGACTTGGTGGATTGCTTTGAAACTTTCAGAATATTTTACCAACATACTAGAGATACTTCGTGCGAAAGTTTGGATCGTTAAGGTTATTTATCCAGATGTGACGCAATGTTTCGGAAAATGTTGTTTAACTTGTCATAGGATTATTCACTTGTATCCAAAAAATTCATGACTTTGCATATCTGCAGATAAATGATTGATACAGATTCTGTCTAAGTTTCATTTGTGTGTAACTGCTGGCGTTAATTTGCTAGTCATGCAAACACATGAGGAAACAAGAGGCGAAGCCTTCAAGGCTCACGTAAGAAATCAACAAACCGTAACACAAACTCAATCGCTCCGTCACACATACACACACACAGTAAGCATAGGTGACACGGTGCAAGAGTGCGAGACACTAGATCTAGATCTGTCTGTCTGTAGCCTACTTACGGGGACACGACTGCCTGAGATGGCCAGATCGACACTGCGATTTCGACAGCGCTGCGCTTCCTCGCGCAGACACTGGAAACACGCTGTGCAGATTAACCTGTAGGAAATCTCCTTTGGTATCTTCTTTATCTATTTTTCTGGAGCTCTATACCACAATCCTTCACGCGATCTGACCTAACCTTGACCCCTGACCTGGTCTACATACCACACACGACACAAACCAGTCACCTGTTTTTACACCCCCAAAACCCCCCACCACCCGTTTTCTATGGATACACACTTTAACTACATACGTTCCGACGAAATGTTGATCATTGCTTCAATACTTTGAAGCTGTTGCTTAAATAATAACCAGTATTTTGGTGTTCAGTCAAATGTTAAAGTTTCTACCACAGACAGACATACATACATACATACATACATACATAAATACATACATACATACATACATACATACATACATACATACGCACGCACGCACGCACGCACACACGCACGCACGCACGCACGCACGCACGCACGCACGCACGCACGCACGCACGCACAGACAGACAAAAGTTAGCATCGCATAGGCTACACTTACGTGAGCCAAAAATGGAACGTTCACGCTGTTTCGCGCTTACAGCTGTTATCGCTGCGTGCCTCTTAAAACATGCTAC
>NC_090245.1:82381845-82399345 GCF_037325665.1 Littorina saxatilis
CATGAAATCATCATCATTGCCTTCATTGCTATTATCATTGTTACTTTTGCTATCTTTATACTTCATAGTTTTTATTTAGTTAATCTATAACTTTTGCTTTGCTTTTGAATGTTACTTATTACCATATGTATGTTTCGTCAAATTCGTAGTGTCCATATACTCTTTTCATGTGTTGTTTTGTTCTCGTCTTTGTTTGCAAGGACAGATTGTAAGACTAGGCAATGCCTAAAATCTCCATCCTTCTGTAATAAAGTTTAATTAATCAATCAATCAATCTCTCCACATTTTTTTTCTCGCCTTGTATCCTCAAAAGTCTATAACACGTTCATTTTGATTTCAATGCAATCCTGTCTCATGAAGCATTTGTTTGAAGAAGTATCAAGTGTGAAACTGTTAAAACGAGAACAATTTTGGAATGATATTTCCCTTGCCTATAATTATGTGATCAGCTAAAGAGGAGGCGCCAGAGATACCTATGAAGACCTTGACGTCATGTGGTTCCGCCGTGCAGCTGAATATGCAAATGAATGACGCCACCTCTACTTTGCCTGTCGTCGCCTTTTTGGTTTCCGAGATATGCAAATAAGATGACGTTCGACTCCTCGTAGGTTGCGAACACTAATTAACGGTTGCTGTCTCGAAGCCTTTTCATCAAGCAGCGTTGACAATTTTATGTTGATTAACAGTTTCCATTCTCGTTCTGTGGAAATGAACTTGGGAGAACGATGGAGTCTTTGACTTTTCTTAACGATTTTGACAACGGATACCCATTTTCATTTCCGCCTTTTTATGTTGTTGATATTTTCATGGAAGACATTACTTTTCTGGTTTCATTGACAAGTATATATATAGGGTTCTACAGGTCGAAGGGAAATTGCTGTTCTATTTCGATAAATCATAGTGTTGGCCCTTAGGCAATGTCGCGAGATGTTTCTCTGCGAATGTGTGTGTGTGTGTGTGTGTGTGTGTGTGTGTGAGCAATCTTCTATTGTCTATATTCGGTGCGGAATTGTAGAATACTTTCTATTTTATTCATGTATTCCATCGATTATGTCAACTTTGTCCTTGGTTTTGTCTTAAGTTTTTTTTTTAAAGCCCACGGTCTAATCATTTGAAAATAATGAGACGTTGAATTCCTCGACTTGTGCTTTTTGGGGTCATCGATTTCTGTACATTAACATGTTGTTGTTTTTTTACCAGAGAGAAAAGACTATAACCAAAATACTTCTCCGATATTTCCTCTCATATTGGAGTCAGGCAGCTGCATAGTTTTGTAAGACGGATAGATGGCTTTTCTATCTTTATTGACGCCTCTAATTTGCATGAACCGTTTCCTTATTGCGGAGGCTGGTTTTCTTTCTGAGTTTATTTTGGAATGTTATTAAATATGATGGTGTTGTTGTTTTTTTAATAAAAAGAGTCATAGCGTGGGCGTACGCTTTTTGACTCACATGCGAAGCAAAAGTGAGTCTATGTACTCACCCGAGTCGTCCGTCCGTCCGTCCCCCCCGTCCGGATGTCCGTCCGGACGTCCGTTCGGAAAACTTTAACGTTGGATATTTCTTGGACACTATTCAGTCTATCAGTACCAAATTTGGCAAGATGGTGTATGATGACAAGGCCCCAAAAAACATACATAGCATCTTGACCTTGCTTCAAGGTCAAGGTCGCAGGGGCCATAAACAGCTATTTTTCACATTTTTCCCATTTTCTCTGAGGTTTTTGAGATTCAATACCTCACATATATATGATATATAGGGCAAAGTAAGCCCCATCTTTTGATACCAGTTTGGTTTACCTTGCTTCAAGGTCAAGGTCACAGGAGCTCTTCAAAGTTGGATTGTATACATATTTTGAAGTGACCTTGACCCTGAACTATGGAAGATAACTGTTTCAAACTTAAAATTTATGTGGGGCACATGTTATGCTTTCATCATGAGACACATTTGGTCACATATGATCAAGGTCAAGGTCACTTTGACCCTTATGAAATGTGACCAAAATAAGGTAGTGAACCACTAAAAGTGACCATATCTCATGGTAGAAAGAGCCAATAAGCACCATTGTACTTCCTATGTCTTGAATTAACAGCTTTGTGTTGCATGACCTTGGATGACCTTGACCTTGGGTCAAGGTCACATGTATTTTGGTAGGAAAAATGTGTAAAGCAGTTCTTAGTGTATGTCATTGCTAGGTTTAGGTCAAGGTAAAGCATGTGAGTCGTATGGGCTTTGCCCTTCTTGTTTGTTGTTGTTAAAACCGCAAAAACGCGTGACAAGAGAGAGTCAGGCAGACAGACAGACAGACACACAGACAGACAGAGAGAGAGAGAGAGAGAGAGAGAGAGAGAGAGAGAGAGAGACAGACAGACAGACAGACAGACAGACAGACAGACAGACAGACAGACAGACAGACAGACAGACAGACAGATAGGGTGAAAGGGAGAGGGATAGAGAGGGCCCCAAAGGGTTTAAAATCGTGATCGTGATTGGCGTTTTTTGACCTTTCTGTGACCGTGATTGCAGAAATTTCCATTTCTGTGATCGTGATGGGACTTTGCCCGTGATCCGTGATGACAAAAAAATCAAGTCTCGTGATCGTGATCGTCATTTGTTTTCGTGATCGTGATGGGCATTATTGCAAACCATTTTATTTTCAACGTACATTTTTCACAGCTGTATCACTTTATGATCCTCTATTCGTCAAGGTGTTTGTGATCGTGAAAACAAAAATCAAGGTAACTGTGATCGTGAAAGCTAAAATTTCCCTTCCCGTGATCGTGATGATACCCCCCCCCCCCCCTTTGGGGCCCTCGATAGAGAGAGATGGAGAAAGGGAGATCGAATAGGAAACAGATAGACACGTAGACAGACAGGGAAAGAGAGACAGACAGACGGACAGACAGAGGATGATAGACATTCAGACGACAAAGAAAAGAAATGATATCCTCAATATCAAATTTAGATATGTTTAGACGAGTGAAAATTGACGGCTGGTTGGACAAGAATAAACAACCCCGCTTCGACTTTTACGTGTGCGGGAATATTGTCAGACAGTATCAATATTTAACACCCCTGTCTATCATTTTGACGCTTACTACCGCCTTTACTGACACAGTCGGGATTGCTACTTTTGTGGCTTGACATGCCTGGCCGTTTTTGACTGCATTTATTTTTATTTTTTTATTTATTGAGTGTTTTGATGAAATAAAGCGTGTTAGCGGCAAATGAACAAACGTACACGAGAGCGTGAATGTACACACTGCATGTCTGTCTATCAGTCTCTGTCTGTCTGTCTATCTGGCTGTCTGCATGCCTGCCTGCCTGCCTGCTTGTCTGCCTGTCTGTATGTATGTATGTCTCTATATCATTCTCTGTATCTCTCTGTCTCTGTCTGTATATCTCTCTCTCGCTCTCTCTCTCTCTATCTCTCTCTCTCTCTCTCTCTCTCTCTCTCTCTCTCTCTCTCTCTCAATATATATACGTATATATGTAATGTATAATGTTATGTATGTCTAAAAGGGACAGGTTGGAAGATTAGGCATCGCCTAAAACCTTCATCCCTTCGTAATAAAGTTTTGAATCTGAATCTCTGTCTCTGTCTCTGTCTCTGTCTCTGTCTCTCTCTCTCTAAATTCTCTTAAATCCAAAGGGTTTCACCAGTTAACTACTTACAAGTGGCAACCGGACCTTTCGGGATACGCGCGGTGTGTGTGTGTGTGTACGTGTGTGTGTGTATGTGTGTGTGTGTGTGTGTATGTGTGTGTGTGTATATGTGTGTGTGTGTGTGTCTGTTTGTGTATGCTCGCGAACACGCGTTAACGTATGTGTGTGTACTTGCAAGTCGTTTTGAAGCAGAGACATGCCGTGACGAGTCAATCTCGTCGTCACTTTGTGTGCAAATAAAGATTCCCCGAGGGAACTCATGTCAGATGAGAACTGAGGAAAGCTGCTTTTGCACTTTCGTTACACCGCATCAATGTCTATCCTTGTTAATGTCCTGTCCCAATCCTACTCCTCTCTTAGTGTGTGTGTGCGTGTTTATGGGCGTGTGTGTGTTTGTGTGTGTGTGTGTGTGTGTATGTGTGTGTGTGTACGTGTGTGTGTGTGTGTGTGTGTGTGTGTGTGTGTGTGTGCGTGCGTACGTGCGTGAGTGCGTATGTGTGTGTGCGTGCGTGCGTGCGTGCGTGCGTGCGTGTGTGTGTGTGGGTGTGATCCCGTTTACATGTGAGTGCGCGCGAGTACGTACGTCTTTTTGTCAATCTGTTTGTGTATAAATGTGCACATATATGTGCGTGTGTCTACCTATGAGTCTGTTTATCTGCCTGCATGTTTGCGTGTCTGTCTAGCTGGCTGGCTGAATCTCTGTTCTTGCACCTGCTGGTGCAGGAACTTAAAGTACTTCAGACAGCATTTTTGTTCACTCGGAAAGCCTTGAGCGAAGATGATCGAACCAACGATACTATAGGGGAAAGCAAGTCTTCAAACACCGTGTGTATTTTTGATTTAATATATGAAATCAAAATGCAGCATTACCTGCCGCCTCCTGTCTTGATAAATTTTTTACCTGCTGCAATAAAACGCGTGTACGTGTGAGTGGGATACCTGTTATTCTAATTATCTTTTTGCAGAAAAAAGGTGGACGCTGGGCGGCGTGCGAAAAAGCAACTCACTTGCCCTTCAGGGATGGCGTTGCCATGGTTTGGTACAATGACGATGGGGCCATGACCCCTGGATTTGGCCATGACCTTCACCGTGCCTCCTTCCGGTAACCGGACTTTACGGGTATAGGATTGCAAAATACAGGCTGATGAATCTGCGAAGGAGAAAACACAGTCAAAACTCAGATAAAGTCTTATTTATTGACTGATGGCGTGATTGTTTCTGGTACAACTTGGACAACTACAACCTCACTCTCACACAAATAAAAACTATGGATCAGGGTAAGCTAAGGTTCACAGATAATGGCGCTGCATGCCCGTGAAGATAAAGCGTGCGTGATTAAAAAAACCACATCTAAAAAAATATATAAAAAAACAACAACAACAAAACAACAACAACAACAAAACAACAACAACAACAACAACAACAACAACAACAGCATACACTGCCGACAGACCGAATTTATTCTTTTTATGAGCATATAGTTATGTGAAAGCATGAAAACTTCAACGGCAGTGAAAAATAAGAGAGGAAATAAACACAGAACTTGCAATAACGTTAACCACAGCTGCTGCTGTAGATTTTACCAGGCGCGTGACTGATGTACATGACGTGAATCAATATTCTTCCACAATCGATCACCCACTCAATGGAACAGGTGTAGAAACACTATAGCGTAAACAAACATCACATTACAGATTCTGAAGTTAATCTTGCTTCTATAGCATGTTTTGAATGACAAATGGTGACATATTGTATGAAAGCACAGCATGCAAGGGATCAAGGTTTTAATTCTTGCGATGCTTATTCATTCAACTGGTGATGAAACGAGAATGGAGCCTGCGATAATGAGGTGTCCGTGACAGTCATTTTTATGATCTTTCAATTCGACGGTGTAATAAGCCCAAGGGGTCATGTTAAAAGCACCTTCTGAAATCACTGCTGTCATATTCTTGCTATTTCAGTGTCCAAGTTATATTCAATGATGCCTTTACATGGCTCAAGGGGATGG
This sequence comes from Littorina saxatilis, assembly GCF_037325665.1. Taxonomy (NCBI): domain Eukaryota; kingdom Metazoa; phylum Mollusca; class Gastropoda; order Littorinimorpha; family Littorinidae; genus Littorina; species Littorina saxatilis. The sequence continues at coordinate 82,387,519 of NC_090245.1, forward strand.
CCTCAGAGCAACTTCTGTCATTGCTGTTGTAATATAAAGGGAAATTGTGAGTCTGGTTTCAACTGGATGAAAGGTCTTCCAAACGGCATAGAGTTTGAGGCTTGCTTCTTTTTTTCTTTAAGTTTGAAGTGTGCATGTACTTTTGTGTTGCCCAGAATTACAAAAAAGCTTTGAGGCACAGACCTGCCCGTGTAAACTTTTCGGCTTGACATCTCAGATCTGCCAAGGCTTCCTTCCACAAGGTATAAGGTTATCTCTCCACTTTGAAAAATACAAAAAATCAACATCTTGGGTGCTATATGTGCAGATTTTTTTTTCTAGTTTATTTTGTTGCTCAACTAACACCAGTGTTAATCTGTAAAATTAAATTCACACTGCACAGAAAGCATACAGGCTGCTGAGTTTGAGCGTGCCCCTGTGGAGGGATGGCACTATTCTATATGAAAGCCTGGTCAATTCTGAGATTGCGAGCCGAAGCATTTACGCAGGAAATACTGTGCCAAAATGTGTAGTGTGCATGGATTTTTGTGTTGCCAAGAATGAAAGCTTACATGTTCTTTTCTCCGATTATTTTGCCTGCAAGTAGCTGCTTCTTGAGTGTCGGTTTGTGAGTCTCCCTCCCTCCCTCCCTTAATCTCATTTCCCTCTGCTATGTATGTGTACGTTACCGCTTGCGCTTGCGCGCGCGTGTGTGTGTATGTGTGTGTGTGTGTATATATATATATATATATATATGTGTGTGTGTGTGTGTGTGTGTGTGTGTGTGTGTGCCGTGCGCCATGTGTCTTTGACGTGTGTTTCTTTGTGTATGTGTCATTCTGTCTGTCTCCGTGTTGCTGTATGCATAGTACACTCCTAAATAGGAAAGCCCCCCAACCCCTGTATCCCCCTCCTCTTCCGTACCGATTTTCTTTAATCTTAATAAAGGTGTCAGACTTGTAACCAAAACTACACAAAAATGACGCTTCGCTTTTGTGTTGAGCTTCGCATCTCTCTCAGTTTTTTTTTTTACCTAGGGGAAGAAGAGGCGAAATTTGTGCATATATTTACGTGTTTATTTTAGCGTTTGCGACCCACTGATGTAGGGATGATTAAATGGGTTTCCCGTGAGGATGGGGGTGGGGGTGGACTTGAGGAGAACATTACATGAGCAATAGATGTTGTCCAGAAGCTGGTTTCTGCCAAAGCCGCACTGCCGGCTTTTCCCAACATCAAACTATCTTGACTAAATTTAGACTTTCTGGAAGACAGCCTTTTTTTCTGATGTTATGACCAAAGTCTGCACTCCTCATTTTCTGAGAAACAGGGAATCAAAGTTTCAAATTTCGATCAGCAAAGTGCATTCAAACTGTCGTTCAGAAAAGCCACTGTCCATCCAAACAATAACCTTTGACCATTGGCCCTCCCCCGCATCTCACCGATCGGTCTGTCTCCTCATAAATACTGGCAGGATCAACCAGAGAATGACCCGTGTTGACGTCATCACCCGTATCCGACTCGCCCCCCTCTCTCCCACGCATCGACTTAACGATGACACGAATGGTTGCCCAGTAGGGTTGTGTGTGTGTTTGAGTGTGTGTGTGTGTGTGTGTGTGTGTGTGTGTGTGTGTGTGTGTGTGTGTGTGTGTGTGTGTGTTTTCTAAGCTCTGGTAATGAACTAGGGCAATCTTTCCTCCCCAGCAGAGCATATTATATTCATCATCCTATTTCTGCTGCCTTTAGTCTGTAGAGCCATAAACAGCAACAATTACGACAACCCCAATGCATATTTTAACCGTAAGTTGTTCGGAGGCTCAACTCTTCGCAAATGGAAAATAGTCAAATAGACACGATAAAGTCAGATAAACACTGATGGCCCAAAGTCTTCTCTTCTTCCATCAATTGGAAAAATAAAGGAGATGAGACAAATTAAAAAGCTAAGAAAAACCGGTACAGAAACAGAACGTTGAACAGATGCGAAGCAGGGCGTAGAATTGCCACACAATATGGCTGAATAAATCATGAACTCTATCAAAGGTTGACGTGATTTGTGGTACCTGAGTAGAAAGCACTAGTTGTAAGAGATTACTTGGTGTTATTGTGCAAGGGATGACCTTTCTTCTGATAATGATGTCTTGATTTCTCAGGGGGAAAATGTATCCGAGCTCAAAGTCATTTCAAGGCCAGGGCAGTGATTGGTTTTGCTTTTTCGTGTGTGCAAGCTGTTCTTTGCGGTAGTGTGTGTGTGTGTGTGTGTGTGTGTGAGAGAGAGAGTTTAATGTTTTTCATTGTTTGTTTGGCATGCTTATTTTTTGGGTTTCCGTACCCGGGATCATTCGTGTGTGTGTCAATCTTCAAGCAACCGCGCAACTTTATACTTTTTTGCTGTTGCCAGGCTGAATGAAGCAGCCAGACTCTTATCGTGGCACAACGGAATAAAGATGACTCGAGCATCCCAGTGGACATTTCCATAACGTCTGGCGTGAAAACCCGCACACCCTCTCAGATTGAGTGGTGTAAAACTGATTGTTGGATCTCTCATGAATATATTATATGTCTGCCGCATAACGTCTGTGGGATTTACGCCCCGTCTGCTAACACCCCCTCGTATTCTCCGCCTTTGCAGCCGCTCCCCTGAATGTCCGCCCTTTTTATCTTTCCTCCGCCTCGTTCGGGGATTGTGAGGTCCGAGGGAGGTGACCACATCTAACGCCGGTTCGGCCATCCCTGCAATGCCAATGTTCATCGCCGGAATCTTAGAACGGTTGACCTCTCTTTGTGTGCCATCGCTGAGTGCCGTGTCTCTCGTTTTGCATTGGCTGATTGCAAGCTGTTTAAAGTAAGGGAGCGCTTGTGTACTTTGTATCTTGCGCTTTCTTGTGATTATTGGTGCCGCTGTAAACCTGATCTGGTTTAAATCCAAAATACAGATAGACTGCCAACGTTCCAAAATTCTGAATAAAAAAAAACAAGCGTGAATGGTAGGTACATTGGAACGTGTATTACTGACAAAACAAAAACGTTACATTTAATAGTACGTCGACCCAAAGGTCTTTGAAGAAGACAAAATGTGACCCTCCACCACAAAATGAGTCGCATGTCACCTCGCGCGGTTCTGCGCTCGGCTTGATATAAGTCCGGACAGTGTCTGGTAACAGTGTGAGGGTCACCTTAGTCACAGGCTTATAACTCAAACAGTTTTCGCTCTTTTCTAAAACGGTTTTTACCACTGGATAGAGCATAACAAATTCTTTAGGAAATTGTAAAAATATGAAAATCATGCAAAGGTGACATGCGACTCATTCCGTGGTGGAGGGTCACAAATAATCTTTTGATTACCTCGCCCTCATTTTGCAAGCGAGCCACAAGATCTTGAAATAAGTTCATTTTATGTTTTATAAGTGTTTGTTTGTCTGTCTGCTTCAAAGACCTTTGGGTCGACGTACTGGTAAATGTAGCGTTTCCTTTTGTCAATATTACACGTTCAAATATATCTACTATTTTTTTTCTTTTGTATCCCGATCTGGTTGCAAATCGGCGGCAATCGACACTTCTAGCTTGCGAGTCTCTTTATGTATTATTTCTTGTGGCTATCTTCTGAAGAACATTAAATCCTACTTTGTTTTGTTTCTTTTGTGGTCTTCGTGGTTGTTCTGTTGCTGATCTGGTTGACAGACATTCTGAAGAACAAGAGCTTCATTTCAATATGTTCCACTGAGCCTCGTTCAAAGAGCATAAACTTGTGTTTTGGCTGTGAACTTGTACTAGTAACGTCAATGCATGCAATGAGAGCACTCTTTCTTATTCAGTAATGTCTACCATAAAGGTATGGACGCAGTTTTGGGTTTTTCTTTTAGTCTTATGTCTTGCTGCATAATGTTTGAAGTGAAGATTATCACCTCTACTTTAGGCCAGGATCGTGTACTCTTTCATTTTAATGAAGACTTCAAATTAACGGCTTGCATCATAACAATTGCGATCACCTCAGCCTTTCCATCTCGTTCTATCCTTCTACTTTCTTCAGTGATTTCTACTTTCTTCAGTGACTTACTGATCAGTGATTGCAGAGTTCATGCAAGATGACCTCTTGTGACGCCGTATTCTTCACCGCTCCTCTCGCGCCTTTCATGCGACCCTTCACTTGCTCTCCCCCCCCCCCCCCCCCCCAATGACCGGTGGTCAGTTACCGTACGGCTGGTGAGAGATGACCTCTCTTGACTCCACTCTCCTCACTTTTAGGGACATTCTCCTTCCCGTTGTCTGAACCGTTGGCCTCTCGTTTCGCGTCCACACTGGGGGCTTTGCCCTATCATTTCGCTTTGCCTGAACGCCCATCGCTGAAGGAACGAGACCTTTTATGTCTCCTTGTAAGGTGTCTTTCGGGTGATTTGTGTTCTCCTGGTATTGCCCATTTTGTGGTTGCAAATCGCTGGAGAAAGACACTCCCTTGGCCTCTTCTTTGGTTCTGTTTGTGTTACGTCTCTGTAGTTGCTTTCTGGCGGCAATTAATTTCGGCAACACACTTTTATTTTCATTCTTCTGATTAACACCGCGAATTGTCAGCTATCTGTATGGTCATTTTGGGCGGTTTTGCATACTAACGTGTAGTTTCGGGTTTTGGGAATTCGTTAGTTTGAAGCGCTATACTGTTCGTTAGTTCACTTCTGGTGAAAGAATGATGCACACTTTTTGTGGTATCAACATTTACAACAAGTCGCTTTAAGGAGGAATCACAACTCCTCTTAGTGCTATGGAGATGTTGTTTGCCAGTTCTCACTAGCCTTCGGCGCTCACGTAAGTCACACCTCTAAGATTCTTCCTGGTCTTAAAACAAAGTAGGGCCATCAGACATGTCGGTAGGTTGGCAAATATTGCTTAGAAAGGAAGCGTGTTCCTCATACATTTCTGGGTGTGTTTTTTTTTTTTTTTTTTTTTTTTGCTGACTGGTTGTAGTTGAAAATGGAAGACTTGCCACTCCAAGAAGCATTTAATTGCCTGATTTAATACTTTCTGGGTGAGCGCATGAGTTGTGTCATAGGATTTGGCTTATAGCATATAAAGCAATTCTTCCATTAATTGCCAGAAAGCAGTATATCAGATGGCCGGAGAAGATTTCGAACGCCGACCTGTGGAAGCGAACCAACCAGAAGCCCATCAGCCAGGATGTCAAGAAGCGAAAGTGGGGATGGATTGGACACACCCTACGGAAGCCAAACGACAACATTACCAGACAGGCCCTGGATTGGAACCCACAGGGAAAGAGAAAAGTTGGGCGGCCAAAGCAGACCTGGAAAAGATCAATTGAAAGTGAGGCAAAGGCAGCTGGCACGACATGGCCCCGACTGAAAGGAGCTGCCCAGAACCGGGTGCGTTGGCGAGGAGTTGTTGCGGCCCTATGCTCCACAGGGAGTCTACAGGAATAAGTCAAGTCAAGTCAAGTATATCTGAGTAGTCAGACTAATGGGCAAAAAGAAGTCCACGCCCCTCAGACTCTAACGTCTAACCCATGGCCAGTCATTGCAGTAGTAGATGTTAGCAGAAGCAAACCTGTCTTTGCCAGGAAGCATATGTCTGAGTAATGACCAAAAGATATTTACAACTATTCTTTTTGATCGGCAAACCGTTGTCTTCGTGGGAGTCTCGATCTGTCTTTATGATGCTAGTTTGAATACGCAACTCAGCCTGCATCCGTCTTTACACGTCGAACATTTTTCAAGAACTACACTGTTAACAGAAGTGTTCCACTTTTGAACACAATTTTTGTAACCAGTTGTGAACACTGTGTGATAAACTATATATAATGTTACTGGAAAAAGTAGCACAAATGGTAAACATTATTACGTGTTACTGTGCGTGATACCTTTGCTAGTAGAATTATATATTGTTTCACACAGTCTTCACAACTGGTTACAAAAAGTGTGTTTAAAAGTGGAACACTTCTGTTTACAAAGTATATTTGAAGCCATACATATCCTGCAGGCCTACCTCTTTGCTCACTGAACCATTGGCTTCAACGACGTCGGTAGTTGTGTTGCCTTCGATAAGATATGTGACTTTCGGCTGTACCTATCAGAACGATGAACGATCAAGACCAAGCTGTTTTGTCAGATTGGCTATTTCTTCCGCGTCGACGGGTAATGCGTCTAGGACTAAACACTCGTGTTTGTGAAAACATTTGTATCAGTTTTCCTGTCTGACTGGCTCTGGCACCTTCCTGTTGTTATTGCTGTTGTTGCCGTCGTCGTTGCTGTTTGTGTGCTTAGAGGGGAAGCAAATAAACCTTGCACTTGAACGCTTTTTATAGCAATTGTACATTGTCGTTCCTGGGCTGCAAATCGTCTGCGTTCTTGATCCCAGACACTCTTTGTATGTAGCGTTTCTTTTTGTCTTCTTGTCTGTCGCTTCCCATCCTGAACTCAGGTCAAAATGAGTTCGGCTCATTCTCTCCCTGACAGGATGCCTTGAGTTTCCTTGTCTGGCAAGGAAACCGACTTTTTTTATTTACATATTTAGAGCTTTTTGTAATGTGTTATTGAAAAAAGCAGATTCGCGATCGTCCATAATGATTTTTCATGGTGTTTTGTAATTTTTAAATTACAGAGGAATTGTTATTTTAGACAGTTTCAAGCGAGCTATTTTTCGCGGATGTATTTACTGTGCAAACAACTCTAAATATGGCAAAAGTGTCACGTGATAATCAACCGTTTGGTTCCGGGGCTAGCAGACGATTTTTTCTGTAACGAGTTGACAGTGATACAACCATATATTACGGTCTCCTTCGGGCAGCAGTCCCAAAATGTCGACTTGTTTTGATCTTAGAACGATGTTTTTATCATAACTGTGAAGAACAGAACGGAGATCACTGTCGAAGTCGGCCAATCTGCAATCATTTTCCTTTCGCGAACACTGATCTCAAATTTAGATCAGCGCTGGCGAAAAACATATGGGAGATAACTCTGTAGTTCTTGTTTTGATAGATTCGCGTAGGACTAGAGCATCCGGTCAGAGGGACTTGAAGCGATAGCGTGGAGCGATGATGGTCAGAATGGTCGCTTCCTGCTTGGCTGCTTTTGCTTCATTATAAACATGGCAGTCGGTTAGTCTTTTTTATTACGACTCTGACGTTCTTGTTCCGTTTTCTGGTTTCGTGGATAACCTGCCTCTTCCAACTTGGCTGTTGTCGATTCACTATACAGACACAGAAATTGGTTTGTCTATTTCTTCCAACTTTGTTGTTTTCGCTCCAACACGCACACACACTAGCTGTTTATTCTTTGTCTTTCTTATTTGTTCAGCTGTGAAGTGTACTGTTTGGTTATTTTTGTTCTTGTAGATTCATGGGTTAGTGGAACAGGTCGTCATCACTCACCGTAACGACTTTCGCAGCTTGTAAGGGTCTCTCCTTTGCTTTTGAAAACTCGTGTTTTTGAAAACATTTTTGTCAGTTTTCCTCTCTGACGGGCCCTGGCACCTTCTTGTTGTTATTTCTGCTGTTACCGTCGTCGTTGTTGTTTGTGTGCTTGGAGGGGAAACTAATAAACCTTACACTTGAACGCTTTTTATACTAAATAAAGGAAGAAGGGCTAGTGTTGGGTGTTCAAGCTCTCGACTGCGGACCGTGCCTTTGCTGAAAGCTTCGAACTTACTTGGTGGGCCCCTCCGCCTTTATTTCTTGTTATTATTACCGAAGATATATGCACCAAACTTGTCGAAATTGGGGAGTGTTGTCATCAGCACTATTGAGTAAGTGCCAAAGATATTGAGTAACTATAGCTGCCTCTTTGTTCACACTGAGAGCATGGATCTGTTTAAACAAGCAGACGGAAGATCGCGGCACAGGATTTGTCTACTCGCATGAAAGTAGTTGTGGTTGTTTCACCCAGCACTGGTGACCTTAGTTTGCCTTATAGCTTTAAACAGCCTCAATGGAAACAGCTTCGACCAAACTGCGGACGGGCGCGGGGGCTTGGTGGTTAGACGTCGGCCTCTGAATCGGGAGGTCGTGAGTTCGAATCCCGGTCGCTGCGGTGGGTTAAGAGTGGAGATTTTTCCGATCTCAAGATGCAGACCTGCTAATGACTTAACCCCCTTTGTGTGTACACGCAAGCACAAGACCAAGTGCGCACGGAAAAGATCCTGTAATCTATGTCAGAGTTCGGTGGGTTATAGAAACACGAAAATACCCAGCATGCCTCCTCCGAAATCGGCGTATGCTGCCTGAATGGCGGGGTACAAACGGTCATACACGTAAAACTCCACTCGTGCTAAAAACATGAGTGAACGTGGGGGTCTTAGCCCATGAACGAAGAAGAAGAAGAATCAATCAATATGAGGCTTATATCGCGCGTATTCCGTGGGTACAGTTCTAAGCGCATGGATGTTTTTATTTAAAAAAAAAATTATTATGCAATTTATATCGCGCACATATTCAAGGCGCAGGGATTTATTTATGCCGTGTGAGATGGAATTTTTTTACACAATACATCACGCATTCACATCGGCCAGCAGATCGCAGCCATTTCGGCGTATATCCTACTTTTCACGGCCTATTATTCCAAGTCACATGGGTATTTTGGTGGACATTTTTATCTATGCCTATACAATTTTGCCAGGAAAGACCCTTTTGTCAATCGTGGGATCTTTAACGTGCACACCCCAATGTAGTGTACACGAAGGGACCTCGGTTTTTCGTCTCATCCGAAAGACTAGCACTTGAACCCACCACCTAGGTTAGGAAAGGGGGGAGAAAATTGCTAACACCCTGACCCAGGGTCGAACTCGCAACCTCTCGCTTCCGAGCGCAAGTGCGTTACCACTCGGCCACTCGAAGACCAAACTGCGGTCAGAAACTACACACCAGTGCTGCCTATCTCTTATGTATTTTTGCCTCTGCATTTGTCCTCATTTGTAATTTGGCACAGACATCACTGACGGTGAAAAACAAGTTGATGGATGGTGGAATTTCGTGGTGTAGACAACAACCCAAATACGTGACATACAGAAAAGCACCAAGGGAGAGCAGTACTTCTCATTTGAGATTAATTTGTGTTGGGGGAAGGGAAGGGGACTGAGGTGGAGAAAAGAGGGAGGCGCCGCTGTTGTGCAGTCTGTCGTGGAAGGTAGAGTTTGTGAGATGGTCAGGCAAACCCGAGACCGCCCGATCCCACTTGTCCTGATTCGATCCTCAAACGATCTGAGGGAGGAGTACGGGGTTGCGTATCGTTTCGCAGCTGCTCCTAGTCGTTCTTTGTTGGCTATGTTGCATAAGAAAACCCGAGACAGTACAGCCCGACTCGTCCACACCCGATTGTCGGACGGTCCGAGGAAATTCAACAATAACAAACAAATATTGCTATGTTATATGTTACGTGGATTTCCATTGGTCAATTGGGCAAAACTGAGCTTAGTGCAAAAGTGATATCGACGACATTTCCGTCGATATCAGTTTTGATATCGACGACCTCTTTATTGCTTCCCCACTTCAAAAACAAAAACACCTAAATTTAAAAACAAACAAATATATATGAAAATGTAATTATCCCAGAATTTAGTTGAGCAAGTGACTAAAGACTTTTTGAAAGGAAAGACATTTTAAAATACTGAAAACTACAAGAAAAGAGTGAACAAAAAGAAATAATAATCAGAGGGAGGGATATGGAACAGCCAAACCTGGGACAAATACTTTTGTAATTTCTTTACAGTAAATACAAAATGTCCAGAGAATTAGCAATATATCTAACATTGACTGACTGTGTGATAATATCTTCTGCTATTGGTCTGTTTCGACAGTGATATCAAAATCTCGACTTCCGGTCTCGATTTTGATATCACTGTCTCAACAGACCATAGCAGAAGATATCATCACACAGTCCGTCAATATTGGGTACAATAACAACACGTTATTGTCCATTAAAATATTACATAAAAATGACAAAATTTCATTGGCACACCCGGCCCTGCCTGCCTGTAAACGATTATAACGAACATTTCATAAGAATTATTTGGACATTCACTGATAGGACAACACACATAAATCATAAAAGGGTGTACTGTTGCTTCGAAATTAGTTTGCGACGTTGGAAGCCTAATAAACTGAACAACATTATTTTGAAACTCAACAAATTGACATTGTCTGGCCAGCCGACGAAATACACGCAACACGTGTCGTCCCCTTTTGCCGTTTGATACCATTAATGGTTGCTGTGTTAATAAACCAGTTTGAATCGTCATGTAATGGGCATTGCCTAGCCAGCTTACGAACCATGCGCAGTAACGCCGTCAGCTTTTGTAAGACTTTGCCGCTTGATCCCAATGACTGCTGTTTTAATCTGCTGAAACCGTATGCACGTGCGAAATAATGCCGATCGTAACAGCAGGCTTTGCCCCAGGCGGGTTCCGGTTCCACTGTAACGGAGTTTGTCCTGAAAGGGATCTGGGTGACCCTGCATGGCTGGATGGTATTGCTGGCCTGTTCCATAAAATCGGTCTCCTCGTTCCATCACAATTTAGGGGACCGCTGGAGACATATATTGCGCAACAATGTGATTGTTCAGCAATTGTTCTGCACTTGCTACAGTAAGTGCTCTTGGTCTCAGGTTTTGTTTGTTGGATTTTGATCAAGGTCGTTTCGAAAGAAGGTTGTTTTTGGACGTGTGGAAGTCGCTGGGTGTTTTTGGTACTTGAGCACGAAGAGGTTGAAATACTGTTTGTGAACACGTAATACTGTGTAGGTTGTAAGGGAAAGTATTGCTAGCCGTCACCCATTTGGGATGTGTGTGTGTGTGTGTGTGTGTGTGTGTGTGTGTGTGTGTGTGTGTGTGTGTGTGTGTGTGTGTGTGTGTGTGTGTGTGTGTGTGCCAAGGGTGTGCCAAGGGTGTGTGTGTGTGTGACTATGTCTCTGTGTGTGACCGAGTCTTCGTCGTACAATACCATCGATATTACCAAGAGAGATTGATTCAAGTTGAGAATTGGATTAATCTTCCAACGCAGAATGGGAATCATAAGGTTCATTGGGCCAGCAGCTGACTAGAAATGTCCACAGCCAGACAAATTTCCGTTATAAATTTCCATTGAGCGCCGCCTGGGGACAAGAGTAAAAATCTAATACATCACAGCTGTCGAATATACTCCTTCCTGTGCACCTAATGCCCCCCCCCCCCTTTATTTAAATTTAGGGACATACCGTGCATTTTTATAAGACAGCGTTGTTTGAGGCAAGAGAGAGAGAAGGGGGGGGGGGGGATTGTCATCTTCGTGGTTGATGAAATTTCTCTTAAAACCACCCAAAATAGTGGTCTGGTCTTTCTGTTCAAAGATACACTTTCCCCAAAAGTGTTTGTAATAGACGGATTTCGGAAATAACTCTGCCGGGGTTTTGATCGGCTGTGGAGGAGTTGAGCCCCTTCGAAACAGTGAGACAAACACGCGTCGCTGGTCATTGAAGGCAAGCGATCATGGCTTCGCAATGAATGACGAACTCCAATGAGCAGTGGACGATGTTCGGAAATAACTCTGTCGGGTTTGTATTGGTTGTGAAAGAGTGAATATTCTTGCTTTTATTGAGTCAAACTTTCTCACGTGTCACTAGCGTAGGTGTGTCTGAAACAATTGGGCAAGGAGCACGAGTTGAAACCTTGCCTCAATAAAAGCAAGATTATTCATTCTTTCACAACCCGTACAAACCCAGCGAATATATGCTAATCGGAGCTCACTATTTTCCTGCCGCTGTGATTGCTTTCCTTGTCTGATAATTGACCATGTGCGTTTGCTTCACAGCTTTGAAGGGACGCAGCTCTTTTACAGCTAATCACTACCCAATCGGTTTCTTTCCAAATTCCAGATATTTAAC
>NC_090245.1:82404345-82441845 GCF_037325665.1 Littorina saxatilis
ATTTGAAGTTTGAAGTAAACTCCCCATGGTATAATAAACCTATTTTAGCAATTGTTTGCAATCGTTGTCAAATGTAAATCTAAAAATAAAACAAGTCGCGTGAAGCGATATAAAAACATTTAGTCAAGATCAACACCACAGACCAATCATCGCCGAGACTACATTCAGATAGTCTCGGCTAACAATACCGAAGACCACGACGGGTCACGCTCGCCGCCGGGAAGCACGCGTCCGTAGTACTTACTGAACCTATTTTCTGTCATTCTGAGCACATTTTTAGAGTAAACATGACATATCTATATATGTTTGAATTCAGGAGAAGATGAGGAATACAATGCAATCAATTTTAAATCTGTTTGCGAAAAATCGATTTTAATGACAACTTTAATGAGCAAACTAATTAATTAATTTGTAAGCCTCCAAGCTGAAATGCAAAACCTAAGTCCGGGCTTTGTCGAAGATTACTTTACCAACATTTCAACCAATTTGGTTGAAAAACGAGAGCGTGACAGTGCTGCCTCAACTTTCACAAAAAGCCGGATACGACGTCATCAAAGACATTTATCCAAAAACAGAAAAAAGCATCTGGAGATAATATACCCAGGAACTCTCATGTGAAACCTGAATTTGACTCTCGACGCATTGACAGGAGTGGTAGACTGAGGGCTATGGTTGCTAGAACGTCACGTTTCCGCAATTCTTTTGTTCCCAGAGCTATCCATGCTTTCAACCAATCACATGTTAGAGGCCTCTATCATGTTTCTCTGTCATAATTATTACTGTACTCTGTTGTTGGGTTATCTGTAATGTATGTATTTTTAGTAACTGTATTACCGTAGTTCAAATGTGCGGTGTTCTAGTCGACATGTGGTGCTTTGTATACCTTGTGTGTGCGTGGATGTGGAGGTGGACTCTTGGACGTCTTTTTGTTATCGGAATTATGGTTTTTGAGTCACTTGAGAAAAAGTGACTCTATGTAATCGGTCAGTGTTAGTCTGTCCGGCCGGCCGGCCGGCCGGCCGGCCGGCCGGCCGGCCGTAGACACCACCTTAACGTTGGACTTTTCTCGAAAACTATCAAAGCGATCGGGCTCATATTTTGTTTAGTCGTGACCTCCAATGACCTCTACACTTTAACGATGGTTTCGTTGACCTTTGACCTTTTTCAAGGTCACAGGTCAGCGTCAAAGGAAAAATTAGACATTTTATATCTTTGACAAAGTTCATCGGATGTGATTGAAACTTTGTAGGATTATTCTTTACATCAAAGTATTTACATCTGTAGCCTTTTACGAACGTTATCAGAAAAACAAGGGAGATAACTAGCCTTTTCTGTTCGGCAACACACAACTTAACGTTGGGCTTTTCTCGGAAACTATAAAAGTGACCGGGCTCAAATTTTATGTGAACGTGACTCATTGTGTTGTGAATAGCAATTTCTTCCTGTCCATCTGATGCCTCATATAATATTCAGAACTGCGAAAGTGACTCGATCGAGCGTTTGCTCTTCTTGTTGTTAAATTGTATTGCTGTTGCTGTTGTTGTTGTGTGAGTGAGTTGTGTGTTGGCAGACTTGACTTGACGGATGACTGTTTGCGTTAGTGAGACTGTGATCATACTCATAATAATCATACTCACTTATTTTCTTATGATGTTTTTATTTTTAGTATGCATTCTTATTCTTTTGATTGGAAATGAGTATTGTTACAATTTAATTTCCATATGGATTAATAAAATTGAGTTGAGTTGAGTTGAGTTGAACTTTCATGAAGATCGGTCCAGTAGTTTTGTCTGTATCGCTCTATACACCCGCACATACGCACACACATACACCACAAACATCGTCTCGATTCACATTCTATGTTAAAACATTTAGTCAAAACTTGACTAAATGTAAAAACAAAGTAGTCACACTACTGGCAGAGGTATCAGTTTAGGTTTTGTTCTCTGTGGAATACTTCGGTTCCATGCAGAGAGCAATGTTCAGAGACATGTGTAATGTAAATTGACTTCAGCATAAGTCAAGAAAATGGAAGTTGTTTGAGAATTGGAGCGAGCAGGAATATTGCTGTTGCCATGTGTATGCCAAAACAACTGAAAATGTCAGTTTGTGAATAACAAACTAGCTTTTGGGAAATTGAGGCTTGCACGAACATTTCTGTGACGGGAATGCATGGTATTGTAGAATGGGACACAGAAGAGTAATATACACATGTTAGTAAAAAGCCTTGCGTATTAATAAGTAAATAATATTGATGCACTATAAGTAAAGGGCCAGGAATATGGTCACTGGCTATATAGCTATCCAAGACTGCATAATTATATGGTCACTGGGGCACTGCGAGGTAATTTCTAAGTGGCAACATGATTAACACGCAAATGATACAGGTTTGAAACTCCCCAGTGAGTTTCTGATGAACCTGACACGCGAACTATTGTCCAGAGTTGACAACCGCATCATGAAAAATGCAAGACGGTGGTCTAAGCCGAGTTGCAAAACTGCAAATTTGTGCCACTGCAGATGGGTACAATGCGTGATGTTGTTCGGTTGTATACGTTTTGTGTGCTGGAGAGATTGTGCTGGGGAATGGAATCTTGAAGGCAAACACCTCTTACCTGAAAGATGTCAACATCAGTCACCACACAGACAAGTCTTGTGAAAAGTGATTTGGTTTGGTTTGATAGAGTGTAATTCGATAACCTACCTGTGCAAAAATATGTGGGTTCCCGCTTGTAGCACATGTAGATAGTTACAGCTTTCAACGTGGCAAAATTGTAAATAGAACGGTTACACTGTGGGTTTTAGTCTGCGAGAAGAAGCCGTTGACTGGAACAAATCGAAGCGAGCTGTAAAGCTGCCATCATCAGTCACAACGTAGGTATGAGTTTATGGAACGGAAGTCGATACCATGCGCCTGATGATGTTGCCATTGCCCAGAAGTGGCGTATGTAAAGCAATGAGGATGGCGTATGTAAAGCAATGAGGATGGCGTATGTAAAGCAATGAGGATGGCGTATGTAAAGCAATGAGGATGGCGTATGGATTGAAAAATCGAAAAGAATGGCGAGGATGTGAATTGTCCCTCCTCCCATTACCCCTGCTCCCAGTAGGTAGCAGTTAGTCATCAGTTTACACGCAACGTTTGTCCTGACAGCCTCAACAGTCTTCTTCAGACCATTGCTGTATATTTTACACTACATTTATCAAGACAGGAAATTGACAAATTTCCTAAAACAAATTCAGTAAATTCACAAATGTATTGTTTCACTCGGGGAATTTACACATTTCCACAAAAAAACATTCTGGAAATTTTAGTAAATGTACAAAAGCCCCGAGTGGAACAGTAAATTTACAAATGTACAGAAATGTTCAGGAAAATTACAAAATCCCTGAGTGAAACAATAAATTTCCTGGTTTTAAGGAATTAACCGTAACATAAACAAGGCCGGGTTCTTCCAGCTTCCAAATCTTGACTCATGATATTCTATTTAAACAGCAATTTGGAACTCTGAGTCAAGTTGGTCTGCAACTACAGGCACTGAACATGTCCTAAGCTTGAGGTGGCATATATCATGCTGGTCTGCTGGAAATAGTCCTGGAAGTTCTATTGCCGTCCGGACTCAGGGATAAAGAACCATGGGGTTCAGTGACTTTCACCACATGAGTTTTACCGATCACACCAGTCGAAATTATACGAGTGCCGACAGTAAATCGAAATTGACAACGGTGTTTCTTTGTTGGTGGTAACACTCATCAGCTTTCACGCAAACATCGCTACATTAGATGGTTTTCTTGAGATTAAGTTGTCACTGAACGATTATGGTTGTGAGGAGCAAAATCCTGCTCGTTTTGAAGCAGAATTCAATTGGGATGGTAGATTGAGATAGTATTCTGTAATTTTCCACCCGTTGGTCTTGGATAAATAGTGTTTCTGAGCGCAAGACATTTGAGATCATGGCTTTTATTGGATGCTAATGCTGGAGAGACAACAATGCTGACCTGCGGAAAAAGTGCGGGTAGTGAATTCAGACCGTATTTTGTAATTTGCCAACCGTCGGTCGTTGATGGTTAGTGGCTGTCTATGGAAGCCTCGCGCCCCCTAATTGGCGTAGAGGCGCGTCCCCCGGGTGGTGGATGGGGGAGCCTTCTCTACTAACTTCTGAGAGAAGGTCGCATCACTCTCGATGCCGTGAACCTAATTAGGATCTTTTTCTTGTTTCTTTATTTCTGCCTCCCCAAAGTCCTTTTACTTTCCTTTTCTCACCCATAAAATTCTTCACTTATTACCCTTGTTAAGTGGTTCTTGTATAGAATATAGTCAATGTTTGTAAAGATTTTAGTCAAGCAGTATGTAAGAAATGTTTAGTCCTTTGTGCTGGAAACTTGCATTCTCCCAGTAAGGTCATATATTGTACTACGTTGCAAGCCCCTGGAGCAATTTTTTTATTAGTGCTTTTGTGAACAAGAAACACTTAACAAGTGGCTCTATCCCATCTCCCCCCTTTCCCCTATCCCATCTCCCCCCTTTCCCTCGTCGCGATATAACCTTCGTGGTTGAAAACGATGTTAAACACCAAGTAAAGAAAGAAAGTCTATGGAAGCGTCGTGGAGGAAGCAGAATGAGTGTAACGACACCAGCAATGCTGACAACAGATGGAAATGAGGTAGTGTTGGTGTGGGGAGAAAAGTGTAATGTGAGATGACAGAGGCATTCGGAAACCTGCTGTTTTTGTATGATAGATGGCTATTGCTTGCTTCGTGAGTACGGTTGCGTAAGACCCCCTAGGGTCCTGTTCAAATGGAAAGGAGCCTTGTCTTGTAGACCTAAGGCAAAAGTATGGGTAGATTACATATCTATATATAGATACGGTAGATTGATGTTTCGATCTGAGCTAAAGTCAACTTACTTTCTAGGATGCTGTAATTGATTCATTTATGTGGAAAACAAAACGGGAATATCTGTTCTTTACGGTCGTAGCCAAAAGCTTTTTAAGCTTGGTCATATGTTCCCTTGTGAATTGAAAAAAAACAAAATAGAAAGCAAGATGGGGATGCATCAGGTTCCGCTCGTAGGTTGTTGATGCACAATGTGGCAAACCGTCCAGTCAACTTCGAAGGCCTTTAGATATTGGAATAAATCACTTTCATTCGCTGGGGTTATGATATGGGTGTGCTCACAATGTCTGATGATAGAGATTGGTGCAGCCGGCCTACACGCCGAAGTTGGAACTCTCCTTGGGATGTCAAGAATATAGATAAATGTTTGATAGAGGGGATGGGCATCGATATTTTATTCCGGGCAATATTCGTGCCTGCAGCGGCTATTCCAGTGGCGCGGGAGTGAATCGATAAAAGGGAAAGGGAGTCGATATGTTATTCCTGGCTAAATGTATCTCTGCAGGAACTATTTTTAGTTGCGCAAGAGTTTTCGGTCAAAACGGTCAGAAACGGGACTCAGTAATAGCGCTTACGCTCTTGGTTTGCCGAAAGTTGCCTATTCGGAATGTAGGATACGGGGTTGATGACTGAACGTGATTTGCATTCTGGTAAGAAGAGTCCTGTTGATTGCAGCGGGGTGATGATGTTGCTCGATAGTTCAACGTGTTTAGCAAAGAATCGCCTGTTCTAGGACGAGAATTGGTGATCGTGACAATAACTGCCTTGTCTTTTGGGAAATGATGACAGATTGTGGGGTGTTCAGTACGATTCCAGGCTAACAGTACCCGTTGATAGCAGCAACACTATGCAAAACAATTAATGACAGAACAACGTCTCCTTTTCTGGACAAAGATGGCGTAGCGGTTCAGCTGGAACACTCCATTAACTGTGGCCTGGGTACAATATCTGTTGGCAGGTAGAGATGATGACTCGATAAAATTATGTTGGTGGTGCAAAACAGCAGTAGATGTGGTAATTCGATAGGCTAGGGTTTCTAGTAGAGTGTAGTTTGAAAATTGAATAAGCGTGTTTCGTGATTGCTTCACAGACTATTGTTTTGAATGAATCGAATACGGTGTTTCTTTATGGTGGTTGTTTGTTTTAATGAGCCAACGTTTCTGATCAGAGAAGAACATTGTCGCCGCGAGGAACAAAGAAGGAGACGCGACTTGTTTTACTTTCGGGCAAAACTTGAGCGTATAGACTGGGGAAGTGTTGATCTCACTCGCAAGGCGAGTAGTGCGGTCATAGGATAAATGTCACGTACATGTTGTCACAGAAGCAGAGATGGGTTCCGTGTCGAGTGGTCACTACTCCTCTTTAGACGGTGACTTAATTTTCTTCCGGAACTACTAATTTTTAGGTGCGTGAGTAGTTCTGTGATGGTAGTAGTTTTGTGCAATGTGACTCTAGGTTCGGGTGCTTGAGTAGATCTGTGATAGTCTGTTAATACTGTTGTTTTAAACTGTCTAACTGGCTAGATTATGATTATATAATTTTATGTGATGATCTGACTAAATGATAATAATTACGTGTACTACTTACTTTTAAATGGATTATAATTTTTAGGTATTGTTCTAGTATTCACCAATGTTGCCTTGATATTACTGATATGGTTTTTACCTTTACAAGGCGACGATGTGAATTTGTGATGTAGATATGTAGCTGGTTATGTGTGAGTATGTAAATAATTGTGTGTGTGTGTGTGTGTGTGTGTGAGTTGTGTCTGTGTGTGCATGACAGTGTAATGTACGTATGTATGCATGCATGGTGATGTGTGTCTGCATATGTGTCTGGTTGGGTTTTATTTTATTTTTACCGTGCCGTGCCAAGACGAAATCCTTTTGCAAAATTGGTGAATAAATATATTGTATCTTGTATCTTGTAATTCGTTTGAAAGTATTGGTCCACTGAGTTGTACCGTTTGGGACTAAGTGGCACATTTGTCACATTAGTTAAGATTGTCACTCCGACAGCCACCAGAATTAATATTCGCTTCTCGGTGCCGTCTGCTGACTTTAAAATGAAAGTTCCGGCGTCGTTTCCGGTCCGGGGACGATCTGGCTAGTGCGATGGTTTGCATTTATTAGTGTGTGGAAAATTGACCAAGGAGGTCATCTGGAAGACGTTGGGTAAGAATGATTGCAGTCTTGTGGCCGAGCCCGATTGGTGTATTGGCTAGAGCAATTACCTCTTACCCAAGAGGTCTGAGTTTCCATTTTATGAAGACTGTGGCAGCGATGTGGAGAAGATGTCCTCTGCCGTCATGAAGTTGAGTTCCTTTTAGGGTCGTCCTCTGCAGTGACCGAAAAACGATAATAGTTATTATTATTACTGCCTCCTTTTGTCTACGGTGCTTGTAGTCGATTTTAAAGGAGGTTACTGCCCTTAGTCTCGGCATGGTTCGCAATATGTGCCAAATTTTTTTTTTTTTGAAGAAAAAAAGTTTTAAAAGTTTTAGGGTCGGCGGGAAAAAATAGGGTCGGTCGGGTTACCCTAAACCAACATATATTTTTGTTTGGCCTTTCCTTAATAATTTATCTTTGAACGCCAGATGCCTGTGCTACGGATCATGCATGGAAGACGGAGTTAATACGTCACGGGACAACTTCTCTTTGCACGCGCACATCGTGATCTCTCCCGCACTACAATCGATCCCCACAACACCACCAGTACAATGTGGCAAGGGGGATAAAGCAGAGAGAAAGAGAGACATGAGCCTGGGAAGAGAGGGGTGGGGATATACGGGCGTGTGGGGCGGCGAAATGTTGGCACGGGACACCGCTTGGATCTGACTTGACTTTGAGTTGTGCGACACTTTATGGACCCACATCACTACCGACACTACCACGGTGGGGAGATTGAATGTGTGATTAACTTTTGGGGGCTGTGGCGATGGATTTTTACTAGTATTGGCTGACGCTTGTGTTTGATGAAGAAGTGGTGCAGGGATATTTTATGCCTGTTTTTTGGCTTCCTCCGAGTTTAGGAAAGTAGTTTGTATGGCTTTTTTCTTCCAAGCGGGCGCAGATTTGTATGATCTTATTGCAACTGATATTGGAGCAAAGTAAGAGCAACGGCCTTCCAAGCTCATTCCTGCTTTATTTCATTTCTGCTTACATTATTATTATTTTTTTGTTGTATTTTCGTCCTTTTTTTAATGAGATATATGTCAACGGCACATAATCGACGATGCAGGCAAGATTAAAGAGTTGTCAGGGGTGTGTTCCTGTCCTGTGTTGTACGACAAGCGTTTTCGAGTGTGCCAGATTATACGCGTTGTAATGGGTAGCATCCTGCAGTTCCAGATGATAATTATGCTTTGTAAACTCCCTAGTGGCCTGCTTCCTGTGTCGTATTATGGCTTGTCGGACTGCCAGACCAAGTGCGTGGAAGGTCACGCTCACGCCGACAAGAATGTGCTGCGACGGCTGCATTGCGAGTTTTGTGTGCCCTTGGAGATTTGTCCTCTAGCTCGTTGAACCCGCCAATGGACGCTGTTTCTGGGGTCCGATTCCGAGCCGGTGCACTTCGCTCGCCCTTGTCCAACCCTCGACGGGTTGTTCTGGAACTGTGTCGGCCAATCAAAGTAGGCCACTTCTACGTGTGAGGGGTGAGGGAGGGGAGAAAGAGGAGGAGGGGGAGGAGCGGACACTGCGTGCTCAGCTTCTGGCTGAATCAGATAGCCGAAGTAGATGAGAGAAACTTATCAGGAGAGAGTGAGCGAGGGAGTGAAAAAGTAATGATCTTGTGCGGCTGATGGAGGTCCGGTGTCGATCAAACTTTCATGCAATCTCTCCTCTGCCAGACCCAACTCCCGCTCTCTCTGCCCTAGAAACGAATAGAGGGTGGAGCGTGATACCTCGTTACCTCCCGGAGAAGGATAGATGAGAGAAATATACATAGGACGACGCCACGGCGAAAAAAGAACAGGAGGAGTGATTGTGTGTAAGTCGAATCGGGCGGCGTCTTTTGGGTGTCCCCCGAAGCGTTTGAAGTGTTGAAGAAGTGGGCTGCAAGAGGGAGACGAAGTGACGGATCGTTTTGTGTGAAGTGCTGGAAGTGTTTGTCTCGGCCGGGACCGTCTCCGTGAAAATTGAAGGATCGTTTTGTGTTCACTTTGTCTGCCATCACCAAAGGATAAAACAAACGGCGACTGAGCGTTCTCGGACACCTCGTGTGTCTGTGTACCATGTGAGAGTGTGATTAAGTAACGATTTCTTGAATGAAAATAAGTTCTATCGATGGCATCGACTGTAGAGGACTGCTGTGAGTGTAAATGACCGTACTTACTGTAACACGACTGGTTACTTTCTTTTGGTTGTGTCCTCTTTCGGCGGCTGATTGCTTTGGTGATGTTTTATTTACTTTTGATTAGACTCAATTGTTTATCCCGGGCCAATATCAGTTATAATTGGCACATAGCTATTTTCACGTTGGTCTATGTACTGTAGATAGCTCCACGATTTTGGTTAAAGATTCCTATGTTTATCGTGTCTTTGGCGTTGCGTCTGAGATTCATAGTGTACTGTTGTGTATGGTCGCAGCTGGAAGGCCTAAGTTTGCCAACAAAGAAATCGGAATTTATTCATGATGGTATCAAGATCTTTGACATTTGACAGTGATATTTGATAGAAATGTGTTATGCTGTTAATACGTTGAAATACGAGCACATGCAGTGGCAATATTCCAAGCCACCATGACGATTCAAGAGGTTGAAAGTAAAGACTATTTTAAACAAACCGTGGTCCTGTCTCAATGTGATCAATCAAGCTAGATTTTTGTTAACGCTTATTTTTGTTTAAACTTAATTTGGAATCATTACTGCAAAATAATTTGCTTAACAGTTTTTTTATTAATAAGATGTGTCTTATAATTATATATGATAGCCATGTCTGAACGCTGGAATACAGGTCTTTGCTTCGACTTCACAGAATTCTGAATTGCATTGGGTGTCGATTCTTCGGAGGGGTCGATTCTAATTAAGTCCGAGGAAGTGTTCTTGCGTCGTTCCTTGTGAGCCTGCTGTTAGCGCTGAGAAGGAGACTTGCTGTAGAGATTCTAAAAAACACCACACTCTTTCATAGTGTCTCGGCTTCCACAAAGTGTTTTGAAGTGAAAGCGGCCCGCTTGTGCTCAGGTCGGTTCCATTGTATGGTCACTTTTTGTGTGTGGTGGAAAACCAGTGTTACGCACCCTTGACCTACAGGAAGTTCTTGGCTGGTGTCTCAAGTGATGGCTTTCGGGTTCGGTCAAGTGCAAGTCTTTTTCATGCTTGAAAATACTACCGCACTCTCGGCCCTAAGAGGGTGTTGTTGATTAGTGCCCGAAGTGATAGCCCAACGTGTCCCGCTGTCTACAGCTATTGTACAGATGTCCGAGAATCTGTTAGGTTCGTTGACAGTGGTTGAAAGAGATCTGGGACAAGCTGCTGGTCCAAGGTTTGAAGAGATCGGACGTCTTCTGTTTAGTTTTCACACAAAAAGCTTGTTGTGGTTCCATAAAAGCACTCTGATTATGTTCAGGGGTTTCTCCATTGAGTTTGTTTCTAAAGCAGCCTTTGTGAATTAACACATGAATCCTGATAACTTGTTATTGACCATGCAGTTGGGGTTTAGATGTGTCTAATAGAGCGTCTTAAGCAAAATACTTGTAGTATCGTTTTCATTCGATGTCAGTTTTCTTCGACGATCAGGCTTACTGAACAGTTCTAGTTCTGATGAACATTTGAATAGAACGTTCTAAAAAGTCGGAAAATAATTATGTGTGTGTGTGTGTGTGTGAGTGTGTGTGTGTGTGTGGAATTGATTCATTAATCAAGGAATTTGTCTTTTGACAGCAGACAAAAAGAACAACATTGCAGTGACGTGTTGTAGCATAGGAAGCGAGAATCAGCTTTGGAGATAAAAGTCAGAACCTGACCATCGATCATAGCCAAAACGAATGTAGGGCCATCAGAGGTCAGCCACTACAGCCAATCATCCCATCTCGTGATCCGCTTAATTGGATTTACTGGCGTGATCCTTTAGTCGCACGAGACGGCTGTACCGCCCACTTAGTTTGCTTCCGGTCAATGGGAAGGCGGCGTTGGGTTGCTTTGTGATGATTGACAGGGTCCACTAAGTTGATGTTTGTCTCTCAGTGCAGGGGAGCTGATTCAGCTATCTCCCCTTTTTACGATTGTGTGAGAGAACGTTGATATCTGCGACTATGGTAAAAAGGATTACTATTTCAGACCACAGCAACATTTCTTGTATTACCACGTTTGCTCTTGACAGCAGAGTTGAAGGATATAGTCGCCCAGTTGAAAACCTCTCCCTGTCCGTTACGCTCTTTTGCATATATACGCAAAATACCTAAGTTGATGGAAGGCGGTATAACCTATGGCCATTCCCAAAAGGATTGGCTGGATAAGTTGCGTGTGTTGAAAGCTCGACATGCGTAAGGGTTCATTTTGATGCCGAACTGACCCCTTAAAGCTTGCAGGGCTCTGTTATGATATTGGAACATTTCCTTCTGATTTTCTCTGTAGTCAATGATGCGTTTGGATCTTCCAGGCCGTGCAACTGAATCCAGTCAAGATCTACGATAGATCCATAGCCTTCTCTTCCATACAAAGCAAAACTGCTGAGCGGTCAACGACCATGCAAAATCACTGACGTACAAAACAACGTTACACTACAATACACCTGCCCGGACTCTAAGTATTTGAAGAATAAAGAGCAGGAAAGCAAATGGTGCATGTACTCCACATTGAGCAGCAGCGTGTCATATTTTCTCAGAGAGAAGCCGTTGTCCCCGGATCAATGACTTGAAGTTGGTGAAATGTTCATTCGTTGGCAAGGTTTGCATGGTCACTATGGGCGACGAACAATTATTTCGCTCTGGTAAGTCCTCCAACTCTTGAATGAATTTCGCCATGTTAATTTTACCCCCTTGTCAAATGAATTTCGCTCTGTTAATTTTCCCCCGTTCCGTTGTCGAATGAATTTCGCTCTGTTGAGTTCGCCAAGTTATCGAATTAAAGTGTTGATTTGCGTTTCGAGAACAGTCTCGTGGTTTGGATTCTTTGTAAAGGAATCGTTTATTCGCGAAATTTGATGAAGCGATCACGCGTTGGCAAGACCGGGAAGGTCATTCTATGGAATTGCTTTTGCTTTTTTAAGTTTCACCAGTTCTCAAATGCAAGTGTTGTGTCTGCGTTTTGAGAACAGTCTCGTCTTTGGGATTATTTGTAACTGAATCCTTTATGCGCGAGTGGACCTCTATCTCCGGGGGCCGTAGTACGCTTGCTGATTCTAGTGCTCTCCTGACAATTCGATTTTTTTCGCCTGTAGTTGCATCATGCAGCAGTTTTCAAAGGCCCACTGGTTTGTTCTTCTCTTCTTGGACCATGGCCAAGGAGTCTGACATGTTCTTTGTCATTGAAGCGTCTCTGTGGGTGTTTTTGTTTATTTCGGCGTTGTCCTTTCTACAATGGTCGGTGAAGGGTAAACTGAAGTTTTTGCTGGAATAAAGTTTTAGTTTTTAAAACATTAAACGAAATTTAAAAGTTAACACTTTCAGGTAAAAGGCAGTTCTTGTAATTTTTGGATTACATTCCATCGTCTCTCTCGGCGAGAATGGCCCACGACGGGTCAGAAAAGAGAAATTGCAGTTTTGCTGAACTATTATTGTAGATTGGCAAAAAACGTGAACTGCATTGAACTTCTCTTTGCCCTCGGACGACATTCCATGATCTCTGTTTCCTTCTGATTGTTTTTATTTTTTATTTCTATTGTTTGTTTGTTTTTTCAATGACGTTTCTGTTTACACGTCCGAATTATGAGATGCGTGGACTGCATGCAAGCTTGGACGATAAAACGGTGAACTGTTAATAGCCGTCACTTATTCCATTTTAAACGATTTATTTTTTCATCTTTTGGATTTTTCGACTCGCGTGACCTTACCGTGTGAGTCGCTGCTTTCCGACCGACTTCGGGATGTTGTCTCTTTCTTTAGGGTCATAAGTCAGTATGCTAGGTTGATGCTGAAGATGTGTCAATTCGTTGGAAAACAATTATTTCCTCTTGCCTTGTCATTTTTGCTTTTTTTTGTTGTTGTTGAAAAAATACGATAGTCAAGACATCTGCATGCAAGCTTGGACGATAAAACGGTGAACTGTTAATAGCCGTCACTTATTCCATTTTAAACGATTTATTTTTTCATCTTTTGGATTTTTCGACTCGCGTTACCTTACCGTGTGAGTCGCTGCTTTCCGACCGACTTCGGGATGTTGTCTCTTTCTTTAGGGTCATAAGTCAGTATGCTAGGTTGATGCTGAAGATGTGTCAATTCGTTGGAAAACAATTATTTCCTCTTGCCTTGTCATTTTTGCTTGTTTTGTTGTTGTTGAAAAAATACGATAGTCAAGACATCTGCCGGTTTGTATGTAAACCTTTTTTTCCTTGCTCTCCTACATGCCTGTACATATTTTTATTTCCAAAATACCTCTACCTGGTGCTTCACAACACACACACTCACTCACTCACTCACTCACTCACTCACTCACTCACTCACACACACACACACACACACACACACTCACTCACTCACACACACACACACACACACACACTCACTCACTCACTCACTCACACGCACGCACGCACCCACGCACGCACGCACACACACACACACACACACACACACACACACACACACACACACACACACACAATACAACAACCGTGAACATCTGTGTTTAAGTCATATTTATGCATAGAACTCTGAGCAAATGAACAGCCCTAGACCTAACCTCTACTTGGAGATCCTCCCCCAAACTGTCTTTTTCTAAGCTTTCTGCTCGCTGGTAAGAAAATACATTTTCGCTTTAGTCTTCAGAGCAGAACCAGGAACTGTCGTAAAAAGGCTAAATCTGTCAGAAGTAGGCTCACGTGATTCGTTGTGGGATGGCTTAATCAGAATGTGCAATGGATGATTTGACGATCCTGTTGCAAGATAGGGTTGCGCACTATTTGTGTGTCAAACTTGATGGGTTGTAGACAGAGACAGCTAGACAGACGGGACTTTTTTTTTGCTGGCTATTTTCGGTCTTGTCTGTCTTCCTGTCTGCCAATTCATCCGTTTGCTTGCCTGCCAGTGCTACCGACAACTGTATGACATTTACGATCATCCTATGTAGCGTTTAAAGGCACAGTAAGCCTCCCGTAAACCATCACAGTACAAACACCCTTCCATTTGAACGCTCACCAAACGGGAACATTCTAGGTGCCCTACGTAAAGAGCGAGCAATTTTTAAAGAATTAATTTTGCAGATTGTCTCGGACGCTTTTTGGACCCATCCTGAACTCAGTTAAAAAAATTAGTTACTTCCCTTCGGGTTTCATTCTAAACTGGCGATAGCCGTGGACCGAAGAATGTTTTTGGACCGTGGTGCGTTTTTGCGCTAGACCTAACTTTTAAAATCTAAATAATAAATTGACAGCTTGTTACACAAACATTCTTTAATCA
This sequence comes from Littorina saxatilis, assembly GCF_037325665.1. Taxonomy (NCBI): domain Eukaryota; kingdom Metazoa; phylum Mollusca; class Gastropoda; order Littorinimorpha; family Littorinidae; genus Littorina; species Littorina saxatilis. Next base: position 82,418,797 of record NC_090245.1, read on the forward strand.
TAAAAGAATTCTTTTTTCATCAAGACAAGATCAGTACAATTCGAAGTTGTGAAAGTTTAAAAAAAGAAAAGCCCGGAAGCAGGGTCACGCAAGGGTCGTAGCAGACGACGGTTTATGCATATCGCCAGTTCCTCTCAACAGTCAAAAGCCATCGCTAGAGTTCTTGTGAACCACAGCCGTTTGTTTCGTGCATAAAAACGTGCTATTGCAGATAAGCTCACATCGAGTCGCATTCAAATTACTAACTGACGACATCATTGTGGAAAAGGGAAACTGGATCACACGGGTTCACGATGGCTCAGGGGTAAAATAAACCACGCAAAATTTATTCTTTAAAAATTGTTCGCTCTTTACGGAGGGCACCTTGGATGTTCTCAAGCGGTGAGGGTTTAAATGAAAAGGTGTTTGAACTGTGTGTAAAAGCCTGACCGTATCTGTGATGGTTTACGGGAGGCTTACTGTGCCTTTAAACTATTTTGAAATGTTTGATTTTTTTTTGGGGGGGGGGGGGGGGAGGGGGGGCGTTTTACATTCTTTTTGTCTTCAACAACAAACAAAAAAACAAAAAAAGGAAAGGAAATATGGTGTAATTTTAACGTTGAATGAATCTGAAAATGAAAATTGCGACTTTTCTTTTCGATTTTTCAGGTATAAACACATATCCGTTTAATGCTGAAAAAAAATCTAATCTGATAGCTTTTACGGTTTGCCTTTTGTCCTTCTTAGACCCTGACATGGAAAAGTTACTCCGAAATGCAGATCTGCTAGATTTTCTGATAAATCACTTAGGAGCCTTTCATCCCAACATGCTGTTTACATCAGGAAGCTGCCGGGGACGGGGCTTTTGTTTCCGGTGGAAAACAAGTTTAAGTTCTCCGAGTGCTCAGCGGAAACCGTGCTCTTGGTATCCATTGTTTCATCGAAGACAATGCTTGTTGCGAGGCTAGGCGCAGGTTGTGGTGTGATCCAACCACAGAGATATAGTTTTTATCTCTGTTGGTCTAACACGCAGGGATTTGTCGGGGATACAATCGTTCTCCAAGCTAACACGAATCATTTTTGCCTCTTTTCTGCATAAAAAATGCTTTTAATTCCGAACGAACAAAAGGAATTTACTCAGTAATTTATCAATTAAATAATGTATGTATTTGTCGTCCGCTTCCGCGCTGCGCAGAGACGTAATTATATATACTCCTACATGCGAACGGAGCGGATTTCAACTTGGTGAAGGGGCGCTTATTGCTGCACGGATTCAAGTTGCTGGTCTTGCTCGTCCTTCTTGCTTTGTCAAGAGAATGTGTGTCCGATTTAGAGAACAATAAGTTTAGTGGTGATTTCCACACACCTATTTTCAAGAATTAAAAAAAAAAAAAAAAAGTCCTGCAGCAGTTTTCAAAGGCCCACTGGTTTGTTCTTCTCTTCTTGGACCATGGCCAAGGAGTCTGACATGTTTTTTGTCATTGAAGCGTCTCTGTGGGTGTTTTTTTGTTTAACTCAATGCTCCATTTTGTTTATTTCGGCGTTGTCCTTTCGCCATGAATGGCTACAATGGTCGGTGAAGGGTAAACGGCAGTTTTTGCTGGAATAAAGTTACAGTTTTTAAAACATTAAACGAAATTTAAAAGTAAACACTTTCAGGTAAAAGGCAGTTCTTGTAATGTTTGGATTACATTCCATCGTCTCTCTCGGCGAGAATGGCCCACGACGGGTCAGAAAAGAGAAATTGCAGTTAGATGGAACATAAAAAATTAACGATACCTAATTTTCCACATTTATTTATCAGAATAGTTGTGGAAAGCCAAAAACACTAAGTTTTAAAATGCGTGCGTGTGTGTGTGTTTGTGTGTATGTATGTGTGTGTGTGTGTGTGTGTGTGTGTGTGTGTGTGTGTGTGTGTGTGTGTGCGTGTGTGTGTTACACTGTTTAGTCTTCAGGTGAAGACGGGAAGTGTACAAAGGTAAATACGATATATACGGAAAATGAGTGTTTAAACGCTTAATCAAGATCAAAGGCTTTTTCTGAAGCACAAATCGATGCGCTAGTGGCAAACCAGATATGGGATGTGAAGACAGTAATTAAGACGTATCGACGCGGGTTACTGAACAGGTGTTCCATTTAAGACCTTTGGGTGTCTGCGTACCCATGTCCGTTTTCTGCATGTAACACAGCACAGCACACAAAATTAACATGGATCGACATCAACACAAGCATGGCCTATCTGATCTGCACTGATATCCATGTCCATTTGCAAGGAATCACGGCATTCAGATTTAAAACGGATTGAGACCAACAATAGCATGGTCTAGCTTATCTGCATATCCCAGTCCATTTGCAAGGAATCTATGCATTCAGACTTAAAACGGATTGAGACCAACACTAGCATGGTCTAGCTTATCTGCATATCCCAGTCCATTTGCAAGGAATCACGGCATTGAGACTTAAAACGGATTGAGACCAACACTAGCATGGTCTAGCTTATCTGCATATTCATGTCTACTTGCTACGAATTACAGCATGCAGACTTTTTTCTTCTTTAAATACCTAAAGATTGCTATGCTCAGTTTTTAGACAGCGAGTCAGTCGTGGATGTTTGAAGTTACATACTGGTTTAAATACCCAGATGGTAAGAAATAGAACCTTGTGGGTCAGTTTTACAGATAAAAACATCCTTACCAGAAATGATTATCTATCGGGGTTGCAACGTCGACGCTTCCCACACTGACTGAGAGGAAGATGTTCCCTTGGTGAACACTGAATCTGCATACTTATGCTACCCGGCTTCCAGTGACAGATCACTAAATGCTAACCAAACCGCACTCGCCACCTTGCTTTGCCGTTGTTGGGTTTCAGAGCGGGCATAGAATCTACATATCCATGTCCCCTGGCTGCCCATGATAGATCACTACACGCATGCTGAGCACCCTTCGCCCTGCCGTTGTTAGGTTTCAGAGCGAGCATTGAATCTGCGTATGCGTGTCCCATGGCCGCAGATGATGGATCACTGCACGCTAGCAAAACACCCTTCACCTTGTTTCTATACGGTCTTGCAGGCATCGACCTTTTGGCGGGCGTGATCCCAATGGAATGATCAAGGATGTAAGAAGAGGTGAAGCTGTCTCCTTTTGTTGTTTTGTCCGTGCTTGACGCTTTCCGTGGTGTTGCAGGTTGGGGCTAATGTTCAAGAATAGAATTTCAAACTCAGGGAAGCTGTTGAAAGTTACCACATTTCGGAGACAGAGGGAACAGTGGCAGTGTGTTGAAAATGAAGTCAAATCATGATGAAAATCGATTACCTTAAATTCGAAAATCGATTTATTCCGTAAACCGTTTTGTGTTCAATAGACTTAACTAGTCTGCATGTTGAAATGTTGACGGAGAGAATTAATTTGGGACACAGTTCTTGAATTTTACCGGTGCGGCACCGGTGGCACCATCGTACAGCAAGCTGTAGGCCTCTCATGGCTGCACTGCGAATTTTGCGAGCTGCGATTTCCTCTGATTTGAAACATCCCAGGAGGGTGCTAAAGAAGAATGGGCAGGAACCTCTCATCCTCATTGATCAGTGTCCGTGACTCTTCTGAAGCTTGTGAGATGTGGGGTTTTAGTTGTTTGTTTTGGGATGGGGAGTCCCCAGCTAAGCATCCTTCACCTTGCTTCTCTGCGGTCCTGCAGCCATCGACCTTTAGCGGGAGTGATCCCAATGGTGTGATCAAGGAAATAAGGGGAGCTGAAATATCCAAATTGTCTCCCTTGTTGCAGGTTGTTTTTGACGATTTCTCTGGCGTTGCAGGTTTTGAGGTATTGTTCTTAAGAACAGTGTCCAAAATCACGGTCTTCATGTGAAGAGTCCCTTTGTTGGTTGAAGTGTTTAATTCAAAAATGTTGCTGGTGAAGGGAGTCTCTTTGTGATAGTTAAGCGTTTGAACTCTACATTTTACTCATGTGAGAGTCACTGTGTGTGTTAAGGTGTTTAATGGCAACATTCTTTTATGTGTCGAGAGTCCTTGTGATAGGCTTTAGGGTTTGAATTGCAAGGTTGCACTGCATGGTGTCGGGAGGCCCTTTCTGAGGGTTGAAGTTTTCAGTTGCGCAGCTTCGCTAGTGTATGGAGTCCCCCCCCCTTTTTTTTTTAGAGAGAGTTTAGGGTTTAAGTTGCACATTTTTGCTGGTGTGGGGAGTCCCTTCGTTGGGGTTTAGGTCAAGTTGTAATATTGCAGAATGTTGCGGGTGGGAAGATTCCCTTTGTGATGGCTTAGGTTTTCAATTGCAAAGTTTTGACGGTGTGAGACATTTTCTATGTGAGAGTTTAGGTATTCAATTGCTAACTGTTCCAGTTTTTTTTCCAGTGGTTAAATGTTATAATTTGAAGGGAGAAACATTACAAGATTTTGCCTTCTAGGCCTTCTTGAATGACTCGTCATTGTTTTTGTCATTGCACTGCCGTACTGTGTGAACAGAATACCCCTGGGTTTTCTTTATTTCTTGGAATGATTAGATCCATGGACCTTCCATTTCGAAGTGGACTGATGGAGGAAAAAGAATTGGAGAGGAGAAAGAATCTCCAATCATTTCCCTCGACAGGCTATTTTTCCGCCGCTGCACGTTTGTTTTTGTGGTCATCCTATTAAAAATGTGTCAGAGTTGTGATGACCAACTACGAGATGAGCACAAGGCTACATGGCGTGACAGACACGTATTTCTTTTCTTTCTTTTTGTTTCAATCACTGACTTTTTTCCTTGTGTGAATAAAGAAAGAACCAGTATATGTCCTCGACTTTCGTCTTCACTGTAGAATTCTTCTTCTTCTTCTTCGCTCATGGGCTGAAACTCCCACGTTCACTCACAAATTTGCACGAGTGGGTTTTTACGTGTATATTCAGGCAGCCATACGCCGCTTTCGGGGGATTCACTGTAGAATAAACGTCAGCATTCTTCGACGAAATGAGGGTCTCAATTTGTAACAGCGTCTGTACATTTTCTATCGATCTTCTCATGGCCGGATATATTGCTTTTCTTTGCTACGCGCTGGCTTCACTTGGTTTGAATGTCCAGATAAACATGTGGCAGAAGACAGAGGAGCTTGCAATCACACCATGTATTGTGAAACAAAACATCGGTCTGGCTTGCTGAAAACAGAGCCTTGCGATGCAGTTATCATCGTGGAAGCTGCAATAGGACAAAAGGTCAATGAACTGAATTGGTTTAACTGGAAAGCTGTTGAGTTTGTTATATAGTGAGGGATATCTTGCCTGTGCGTGTATTGTATGTTTGGTCGCTTTCTTTGCCTGTGCATGTATAGTTTGTTGGTTATGTTTGGTCGGTTTCTTTGCCTGTGCGTGTATAGTATGCTTGTCGATGTATGTATTGTAAAGCGCTAAGAGTAGACATTTTTCTAGAATAGCGCTATAAAAGTTTGCATTATTATTATTATTATTATGTGGGTGCAGGCAATGTTTTTGTGCAGTTTGTATTATTGTGAAGCAGGCTTGGGGTACAGATACACTTTGGTCGGTGCAATGACCTAAAAGTGTGGGTTTTATTTTTGGTCTTTTTGGTCTTTTTCCTCCCATATAGGTTTGTGATGTGAGTGTGTGTTGGTGTGTGTGTGTGTGTGTGTGTGTGTGTGTGTGTTTGCGTGTGTGTGTGTGTGTGTGTGTGTGTGTGTGTGTGTGTGTTTGTGTGTGACAAGAGGGCTATAATACTTAGATTCTAATTGAATAATCCATGAATGACGTCGCCTTTTGCATGTACTACCTGGAGAGGAAAAAACGAAAGTCTGAGGTGGTACCTTCACGGCATCGTTACCATAGCAGCGTAAACATCATCAGAGCCTGATCCAAACTAACACACAGTAATACACACCAAGCCTCAGGGCATAGAGAAGAACCTAAAGCAGCTTCGCTCTTGATCTTTCTGCTCCTTTCACTGTTTCTGCTCAGCACGGTGCGAACCCGCCCTAGGCGCGAGTCGACGGTTCCCCGAGTCGAAGAAGCCCCCGAGTTGATTATCTTTGTGCAAATGCGAGCTAAGTCAAAAACAATGTCGGCGGAGTGAAACAGGCCAGACGTATTGCTCCTGATAGTGGGCCCAGGGAGACTCTTCTTTACTACCCGCGAGTGCGAAGGCGAGTTGGAACGAGGAGGAGAAGGGGCAGGGGGATAGAGAGGAAGGAAGAGGCCAGGGGGAGGAGAGGGAGGGTGGGAAGGCAAGAGGCAGCATAGATCGCTGATTGGGTTTTCATGGTGTGTTGGACGTGCCAGGCGAATCTGTGCGCTCCGCATCCCGTGTCTGTATGTATATCGCTCAGTACTGTGTGACTTGACGCTTGGTAGACTTCTCTTTGAATCGTCATCTGCGGCGTCAAGTTTTTGTGTGTGTGGTTTTGTTTCTGTCAGGTGGTTATCGGGTGAAAGTCACCTTGCCTGCAGTGGTTCTTACTTCGAAAGACCCGAAAGACGTTCTTGGTCAAAATGTATACAACTTCGCTCTTCTTGGTGCGAAAGTGCGGATGGGTGTAACCAATAAAACTTCCTTCGCGGATATTGGGATTCTGTTCATGATAAAAGATCGCTGCGCAGTTTTTGGTGCAATGATCACTGGTGCAAGTTCGCCTCTTGTAGTCATCAGCGTTTACCTGCGTAAGCCGTTCCTCGGGGATCCCAGTCACGGTTTGTGAATTAGGATATTTGTGTTTACTTTTTTCAAACTGGTGTGTCACGGTGAAACCTGAAGACATAAGTTCCGCAATAATGGACCACAGACACGGTTTGTGACGTTGAGCGATCTGGGTGTACTCAGTCTGTCAAGCTTTCGTGTCATTGAGACTCCAATGCAAGAGTTGCTAAGAGACTACAGCCACGGTTTGTGAATCATTGGATGTCTGTGCTTGTTTGAATCAACCCGCTTTGTTTCATGGGAAATGTAATTATATGTTTCGCTAACCGTCAGTGTCAATACAACGGATATATACTACGAGCAAAATTCGGCGGGGTTGTGTATTGATCAAGTCGACTGTGACGGGATCTTTAGCTTTACTTTGAAACGCTGCCATGGAAAACTTGTGAGTTATGAGTAGGAAAATCCTGATGGTACAGAGCAATCTTTTTGCGAAAGTATAAAAGTGTTACAACATTTTGCTTCACTGTCAGGTCTGAGAATGAACTATGATAAAACAATTGTAGTTTGGTTAGGACCTTTAAAGTTTAGCAAAAGAAGATTTTTGCCTGATATGAATTTTACCTGGAACCCGGATAATTTTAAAGCACTTGGCGTTATTTTTTCGGTGAATATATCTGAGGTTGTTTTTCTTAACTATAGAAATAAGTTAAAGGAAATTCAAAAACTTCTGAATTCATGGACCAGAAGGAACCTGACACCTTTTGGTAAAATAACAGTCCTAAAAACCTTGGCTATTTCCAAATTGACACATTTGTTTACTAATTTACCTGATCCAGACGAACAGTTTATGATGGAGTTAAATAATATGTTTTTCAAATTTCTTTGGGATGGAAAAAGAGATAAAATTAAAAGAAGTACGGTCACCCAACCCTATGAAGATGGAGGATTAAAGATGGTTGACGTGAAAAGTTTTCTGTCATCTCTAAAAATCGTTTGGTTAAAAAGAGTTGATGGCCTTACTGGATTAATATCAAGATTATTGTTTAAAGCATGTCCATCTGTTACAACAATTAATATGAGAGGAGAGGAATTTGCAAATGTTTTGATGCAGAGAATGGAAAACCCGTTTTGGACCAATGTTTTTAAACATTATAAGAAACTACATGGAAAATGTGACCCTATAACCTTTAACGATTTTGTATCAGAATGTTTACATTATAATGTTAATATTCGGAGAGATAAAAAGACAGTGTACATTCAAAATTGGATCGACAATGGAATAGCTCAGATTGGTCATATTTTGGGACAAAATGGATACTTATCCTATAATGCGTTTAAAATCAAATATCCAAATGTGCGAGGCGATTTTGTATTGTATCAAGGTGTAATCCAGGCTGTTAAGAAATATCAGAGAAAAATCGGCTTAGAATTTGATAAACATTTCATTATGACAGAGCCCATTGTGTGGAAATGTATTTGTAAAGGTAAGACACAACTTATTTACAAAAAACTGATTGAACATACTACGGTCCCAAAATGTATCGAAAAATGGTCTGAATCTTTAGACTGTTTGTTAGATAAGAAGGCTATTTTTCAACATGTTTTTAAAACAACAAAAGACACTTGTCTGAGATGGTTCCAGTACCGATTATTGTACAGAATTTTGCCCACAGAAAGGTTTCTATTTTTGCGAAAAATTGTGGATACGTCATTGTGTACATTTTGTGGTAGAAATGAAGAAACCCTTTTACATATGTTTTGGGAGTGTGATAAAGTGCAGACTTTTTGGATAGAATTTGTAAATTGGCTAAAGGCGAACTGCACCCATTGCAACAATTTAAAACTGTCTAAAGAACTGGTTCTTCTTGGAGTGGCGAACAATGTAGTCACCGATAAAGCTTTTGATGTGTTATTAATCTGTGCCAAACACCATGTATATATTTCCAAAATGAACAAAAAGACCCCTCATTTTCAGACATTTAGTAGAAACTTTAAGCAAAGATTTATTTGTGAAAAGTATAACGCAGTTGTGAATAATACAGTAGATAAATTCTACAAGGATTGGCGCCTGTATATGCACGTTTTGATGTAACCCTTAGGTTTTTTCGTTCCTAAAACCTTTTGATAATGCGACCACCAAACCACTGAACATCCCCCCCTCCCCATTCCATCCTCCCACCCCATGTATGTTGTAATTGTCCAAGTGTGTTTTTCTGTTATATGATTCTGTCCTTTTGGTTAGGTGATGTCCTGTAATGTACAGCATATACATGTAAAAAAAAATGTACAAAAAGAGAATAAAAAAAAAATAAAAAAAAGGAAAATCCTCCCGCGGTTGGCGTGTCAGTGATTGATTTTGTACAAACTTTTGTGGTAAGCATCGATTTTGTAAGAACCAGCTAAAGAAACGCCGCTGTGACCTTTTATATTTTCAAAACGATGTACGTTTTTCGGGAAATACGTTGCAGGCTTCTCCAGAACGTTCTGAGGGAAGTTGAACGGCAGCTTCTGCTGAATGTTTAATGACGGGCAATGGAAGGAACTAACGGTGTTGTATTTGAAAGTTTCTTTTTTCAAGACGGCCTTTATCGATCACCTCTTCATTCCCTACTGGGATGGTTTAGCGGCCCGCGGAGGGAGCACACGCTGCAGTAGTTAAAATGGCAACATGTTTGGGATTACGTCCCTTGCGCGACCCATGTCTTCTGTTTTATCTGGGTGTTTGAAGTGAAGCTTTTACTTTTGAAACAGAATCTGTGAAGTATTATTTTTAATCACAGTTCGTATCTGAGTCTGTGTATGTATTGTATACTTTATAACTTCAGAGAAAATATATTCTAAGGTTAGTTTGAGGCGTTTGTTTAATTTTCAGTCTCGAGAGAGAGAGAGAGAGAGAGAGAGAGAGAGAGAGAGAGAGAGAGAGAGAGAGAGAGAGAGAGAGAGAGAGAGAGAGAGAGAGAGACAGAGAGACAGAGAGACAGAGAGACTGAACTGAGACTGAGACTGAGCAAACCGACACTCTCTGGAAGAGGTAGTCATTTGAATTACTACAGCATCCAACGACCGTCTTCGCACAACCCGAAAGACGTTTATATGTCATCAGTGAGTTGTGGGTTGAGTTCAGGCCCAGTCAGTGGCTCATGGGGATCTCTCAGTCGCAAGGCAATTCCTTGATAAACTTCACTTTAACGATTCTCGCCATGTTGTATTGACCCGTTTTGACACTTTTCGGGAAGAAATTACGTCATAATTTGGGGTCCCGGATGTTGTTGTGGGAGCTTCTTTGCTTCGTTAGTTTCCCGCAGTTCGGGGATTTTCTATGTTTAGTTGATTGGAAGATCGCTTGATGCATGCGCATCATGCGGAATCAATGCATTTTTAACGACAGCAGTGCTTAATGCGGACGTAGCTGTGTTTAGACAGTTTCAGGATTGTGTGACAAATGAAAAGGTTACGTTTGAGGTCGTTTCTGTATTTAGACGACTTGAGAAATGCTCGTTATAAGATCAGACGACTTTTGAATGAACTGAAAAATGAAAGGACTGAGTTGTCAAAGCAGTTGTGGAACTCCAAATGTAGGAAGGGAGAGTAGAAACGTCGACGGCTCTGAGGACAAACGTGCCTTTGGCTTGTTCAGGGTAATGAGCCCCCTTTGAAAGAAACCATGAAAAATTCATCGATGTTTTCCAAGACAACACCCTGCCTTGCAACCACGCACTGTTTGCGAATGAATTGAGCAACGATTCAGTTCCAGAGGCAGAGGGTGAAAAAGGACATTCTTTTTTTGAAGCTGCCTTTTTGGAATTTCTGGGACACTTCAAGTGCTGACCAATCTGAATTGAGTTGATCTCCTGTGCTACACTTGAACTTTTTTGGGGTGGCAGCTGCCTTGGCTTTTTGTTGCTTCTATTCGATTGGAAAAAGGGGGCGTTGGGTGGGCGTAACGAAAGGGGGACAGTGGCATAGGTGTAGAGATGGAGGTGGTGGGCAAAGAAAGAGAGAGAGAGAGAGAGAGAGAGAGAGAGAGAGAGAAAGAGAGAGAGAGAGAGAGAGAGAGAGAGAGAGAGAGAGAGAGAGAGAGAGAGAGAGAGAGAGATTTCTGTTGCTTGGAGGCATGATGCAACTTGTTTTTACACCTCCGCGTTTGAGTTGAGTGTTTGAAGAAGATTTGCGTGCTCTTTCGTAGTGGCAGGCGTCGTTTTTTCGTTGGTTGGAACGGTCGTAAAAACGAATCTAACGCCTTACAGATCGAGTTACTTGTTTTTTCCATTTCGAAATGTGTGTTTAAAATGTTTGGCGGAAAGGCTAAGTGCTCAAAGTTTGGAGTGAGACACTTGTGTTTTGGACATTTAACCTTAAAGGGGACAAAATTTACGTGCGTCTTTGGTTCATGTGTTTGGACTTGGTTTTTACATTTAGTCAAGTTTTGACTAAATGTTTTAACATAGAGGGGGAATCGAGACGAGGGTCGTGGTGTATGTGTGTGTGTGTGTGTGTGTGTGTGTGTGTGTGTGTGTGTGTCTCTGTCTGTCTGTCTGTCTGTCTGTCTGTGCGTGTGTGTGTGTAGAGCGATTCAGACTAAACTACTGGACCGATCTTTATGAAATTTGACATGATAGTTCCTGGGAATGATATCCCCGGACTTTTTTTTCTCATTTTTTCGATAAATACCTCTGATGACGTCATATCCGGCTTTTTGTAAAAGTTGAGGCGGTACTGTCACACCCTCATTTTTCAATCAAATTGATTGACATTTTGGCAAAGCAATCTTTGACAAAGGCCGGACTTTGGTATTGCATTTCAGCTTGGTGGCCTAAAAACTAATGAATGAGTTTGGTCATTAAAAATCAGAAACTGAAACTTGTAATTAAAAAATTTTTTTTTTAAACGATCCAAAAATAATTTCATCTTATTCTTTGTCATTTTCTGATTCCAAAATCATTAACAGCTATTGTGTTTCTAGCGTAGCAATAGGGTCCGATATTTAGACGAGACAAGTATAATGCCGACGAGTCGAAGACGAGTCGCATTATACTTGTTCGAGTCTAAATATCGGACCCTATTGCTACGCTGAAAATACAATAGCGATGAAAAAGCTGTTTTGACCTTGATTTGTTGTTCCAAACTTACAAAATGACAGTTTTTGCGTCGATGCGTTGATCTCAGGTTTTGATAGCAGACGCCGTTTCTTATGCGCATTAGTTTTGCGCAGGTGCCACACTGACTTTGAAAAAAACAACTCGATTTGACAACACAGCTGTTAAACAGCTTTTTATTAGTTCATTCGTATACAACAAAAAGAAGTTTTGAGTTTTTTTTAATTTTGAACAAGACTACTTATGAAGAAGACCAAAACACAACATCAACGCAGCAAGGGGAGGAGAAGAGAACAGCTAATCCGTACAACGCGAGCAGACGGCAGCGAAGTTTTCAGTTTGGGTGAATGGCATTTATACTTTTCTCGTCATGAAGCGAATTTTTCAACCTCAGTTATAAACGACTACATGAATGTTAGTGCCATGGGTTGTACATCAATACTTCAGAGGGGAAGTGGGGTATTTAGTGTGGATAGTGGGGCCCCCAGTTGAAACGATTGTTCAAATGTGTATACCAACATATAATTTGGTGTGCTGTTAGAAGACATCTAAAGAATGTAAATTCCAGGGGGGGCAAGCAATTTTTGTCCTCTGGTAAATTTGGTTGCTAGGCAACGGAGTGCCTAGTCGCGAACAATGTCAAACACACAGGTTGGGCGTTTTAACACATATAAACTATAATATAAGACTGAATAAACATAATAAATCCATATTATTGGGTTGTTGTTGTCTTTTTAATGCCTTTAAGTGAAAAAATAAATAAATGGTTGAAAAATGAGCCAAAAATCATATTTTGGAACCTTCGGGTTAGGCTATATTTGTAGGTGCTCCCAAATAGAGACAAAAGAAGGTAAATAATAACCTTGAATTGACCAGGGAACACACCAAAGCTTTGGTGATATACAGGTGAGCCCAGGGACCTAGATAATGTGTATATCTAACACGTTACTTAACGGTGTGTGTTCAGACTGAAGCAGTGAAGACATTGCAAGCGGCGTAAATAAACACATGGACTGGAGCCTGTGCATCTTTTGCCAGAAGGACACAACAGAAAAGCTGATAAATCCCACTGAAGAAAGCTACAGCACAGCAGAGAGACACTTAAAAGGTTTTAAAGCAGTTGGAGCGTTTCAGTCATCACTGAAAATAGACAAATTCAATGATGAGTCAGGGATTGCGTCTTCGTTAGCCAAACATGGAGCTAGGTGGCACAAGAACTGCCGTGCTAACTACAACCAAAGAATGTTGGACAGAGCTGAAAAGAGACGGCATGCATGATGAATCTGAAAAAGATGAAGGCGAGACAGGAAAGAGATCACGCAGAGAGAGTGGGCAAGTTTTTCCACAAGAAAGAGACCTGTATGTTTAACTGTGGCAAAACTGGAAATCTTTCTGGAGGTTCTACATACCAGCTTGAGTCACATATTCGGGAAGCTGCTTTGAAGATTGACCCTCAAGTTGACAACAAGTCACGTCTCACGAGGTTGGGACTGGCTCACATGGCCAGACGAGGGTTTTGCACTTCACGGGTAAGCCATGATAAGATAATTCGGCCAGATTGAGCTGGTTGAAACTAGCTGACTGGCTGCTGCAAAGGTCAAAGCCACTGTCAGACCCAATTCACCTTAACAGAGTAGCCCTTTTCAGAAATCAGAACAAGTCTACTCAGATGACCAAGAATCTGAAGCTGAAGACAGCCAAGACCAACTGTGGTTTGTTTGCAAGATTGTATGTTGGATGTCAGGCTAGAGGAGAAGACCTTGATGAATTCTTTCAGCACAAAAACCAGTCATTCCCTCCATCAATCTCAGATTCTGGAGAATTGCGCCACGGCAACAAAAGCGATCTCCTGCACTGTTTTGAGAAAACTCATGACCCAGTACTCACTGAACCACAAGTATCAGCTGTTCTCATTGATGGTGCTGCGCTGGTGCACATTCTGAAGCCACGCCAAGCACAAAGATTCCAAGAGTACAGTGATTCTGTCTTTTTAGCATATGTCCTGATGTGCCTGTCTAACGCTGATCGCGTTGACATTGTTTGGGACTGTTACCGCGACAACAGTCTGAAGTCATCAGTGAGGAAGAAACGAGGCTCTGGCATGAGGAGAAGAGTGAAAGGAGACGTTGCTCTGCCACGCAACTGGCCAGAATTCCTACGAAACAGTCAAAACAAAGAAGAGCTCTTTCATCCTGTCTGAAAATCTGAAGCTCGTCAAGGAAGACGGGAAAGTGGTCATTGCAACACAAGGTGTGGACTTTGTTAGTTCTAGTGACATTAGTGAGGACCAAAGAGCCAGGCTGTCCCCTTGTTCACACGTAGAGGCTGACACCAGACTGGTTGTACACTGTTCTGATCTGGCCAGAATGAATCACACTGACGTCATGATCAGGAATTTAGACACTGATGTAGTGGTGCTTGCAACAGCTCACTACCATTCCCTCCAGGAAAACCTGTGGGTTGCATTTGTGCTGGATCCCACTATCGTCTTCTGCCTATTCACGACTACGCCCAGAGTAATCAGCAGCACCTCTGATGTTTCATTCTCTGACTGGCTGCGACACTGTGTCATCTTTCTTTGGTGTCAGTAAGAAGAGATGCTGGAAAGTGTGGATGTCTGATCCAGAATTCACAGCTGTTCCTTTGGGTGCTTGCATCACCGGACAAGTTCAGCCAGATTGAGCGCTTTGTCTCGTTGATGTTCGACAAGACCAGTGTTTCCGACAAGGTGAACCATGCCAGAAAACACCTGTTCACGAAGAAAGGGCGCATGCTGGAAAACACCCCACCCACTCAAGCTGCTCTTCTTGAACACACGCAAAGATCATCTGGAAGGAAGCTCTCATTCCGCAGCCAGAGATTCCAGATCCTGCAAGCTGGGGCTGGGAAGAAGTTGATGGAACTTATTCGCCTGTTTGGACATCACTTCCAGATGCATCTAAGATCTGCTCTGAACTAGTAAAATGCAGCTGCAAGAAAGGTTGTAGAGGTCCGTATAGCTGTGCCACAGCGGGTGTCCCCTGCACTGCTCTTTGCTTCTGTGATGGCAAATGCCAGCGTGACTGAAAGACTGAATTCATGAACCGGTTATGTGAGTAAATCGCTATGGATATAGAAGAAACTATGTTTACAGGTTTCTTTTTCAAACTCTGGCATTATGCATGAAATGCATTTCTTTGTTAACAAATAGTAGAAATACAGCTTCGCGTACAGTATTAATTTTGTAAATAGGAGGGCCTCTACAACCTTGTTGAGAATTTATCTGTAGACAATTGACCGGACAGTATGTTTTACATCAGTATGTAGTGTCGTAGTGTCATCTGTCTTTGCTTTAAAATAAAGCAGAATCATGAACCCATTCCAAAAAGATAGCAACTAGCAAGAATATATTTGTCATTTGCATAATTTTAATAGTCAATGTGCAAGCTTGCGATTGTTACTAGACGGTACCGTTCTTGAAAAGAAAACCGATTCATGTGTATATAATTATAAAACGTCAATAGCCAGTGCAGGGGCGGATCACATCATGGGGGTTTCCAAATTTCTTAAAGGGACAATTCGACGACGCGAAGCGTTTAGTTGTGGGCGCGAAAATGGAGCAATCTTGTGCAATCTGAGCCAAGAAACTTCCCCTAATACACCTTCAAAAAGTAAATTTAAGAAGACAAATTAGATTACCAATAAAAGGAAAATTGACCGATCTGGTGCAACCTGAGCCAGCAAATTACCCAACTACCTTCCGAAACCGTCATTTAGAAGACAAAGGCCAGCTCCTAGGGGGGCCCGGGGGCATGCCCCCCCGGAAAATGTTGATAAAAATCAAGGAAAATGGAGGAATCTGGTGCAATTTGAGCCTTCAGTTTCTCTTTATTTTTAAATGTATTTTTTTTAATACTTTTTTTTTTAGGCTGCGGGGGGGGGGGGGGGGTCCGGAAACCCCAGAAACCCCCCCTGGATCCGCCCCTGCAGTGTGTTTATTGTCCTGATGTTGGAAACATGGTACAGGCAAACATAAATGTTAATTCAAAGGTAAACTAAACTCTTAGTTACAAAGAACTGGTGTTTTGAATGTTCACCTTCTGCAAAAGTGCGTTTTGAGGGTACAGTATGCTTACTAAACAGGTCATATTTTCGTTCATAGACCATTTAGAAGTTGCCCCTCCCTGGCATTTGGATCCTGAGAGATGTCTTTTTAACTGTATAAAGTATCATGTTGGTATACCAATCCGAACAATTCAGCCCCTATTCTGCAGCTAGTCCTAGCACTAGGAGTTACGAGATAAGAAAAGCCGAATGCGAAAGTTTGTGTCAGCCGGCAACTGAGCTCACACAGGCACACATAAACGGCTGTTCCGTTTTACTCCCCTGTTTGTACTACATCTTTCGACTTAGGGCATTTTGTGGTGTTTAGGGACAGAAAATAATTGGTTTAGTCCTGTTTCATCGGGAAGTTAGCAGAAAAGGGTATGCTATCGACATTTGTAAAGCTGAAAAACATTCCCGAGAAGAATTTCAAGTTGTCAGTGTATGCTGTTGTCGATTGAAACATCGTGTGGTACCGGAACCATGCGTCTTTGTTATTGCCAATATGCTTTTTGGATATTGGCAAAAATGGCCGACTTCCGTTGCATTATGCTTTGATGATCGGAAAAGGGATGTGTGAGACCATCCAATCACAGCCCCCGAATTCCCCCACGTGTCCATCATCAGAATAGCTATACATATGTTATATTTGAATTACAAACAAGCTCTGAAAATTAAAAATATGAACATTATGATTAAAATTAATTTTCCGAAATCGATTTAAAAACAATTTCATCTTATTCCTTGTCGGTCCCTGATTCCAAAAACATATAGATATGATATGTTTGGATTAAAAACAAACTCAGTAAGCTAAAAAGAATAGACATACAGAAAAGCGTGTTATCCTGCTCAGCGCGACCACTACCGCACTATTCTGCATGGCTTGTCAATTTCACTGCCTTTTCCACGAACGATGGACTGACGAAACTACGAGTATGTGGTCTTGGTGAAAAAAGCAGTGCGTTCAGTTTCATTCTGTGAGTTCGACAGCTTGACTAAATGTAGTAATTTCGCCTTACGCGACTTGTTTTCTCCTCTAGCTGCGTTTAATTTAATCAAATGTTTGAACAATAGGAGAAGGTCATCGATTTAATTGGAGGTTGTATTGTTCATGTTTTTCGTTCAATGGAAGGAGTTTGGAGTGAGATTTTTGTGTTTTGGACGCTTAACCTTGAAGGGGAAAAATTAACGTGCGTCATTGGCTCACGTGTTTGAACTTGTTTTTCTCCTCCAGCTGCGTTTAACTTAATCAAATGTTTGACCAATAGGAGAAGGTCATCGATTGAATTGGAGGTAGTAGTGTTCGTGTTTTTCGTTCAGTCTTGAAATGGAAAGAGAAGCTGTTCCTCCTTTGCACCCCCTCCCTCGATCTCCTCTCCTCGTCCTCTGCTGTGTCACAATTAACTCAAAGTCTGGATCTAGAGTGAAGGAAAAGTGGTTTTTGCCCCGAGAGATTACAAGATGGATTTCTTACTTTCCAAAGTTGGAGTCAAACGTTCAAGAGAGAGGGAAATATGCAGTTGCTGGCCCACGCAATGGCGTGACAAACTCTTCTGGGTCGAAGTCTGAAAGGGTCCAGAGCGACTTGTCTTGTCGATGAGAAGAACTTCTGAAAAACTTTTCACTTTTCGATGGACTATGGGTTTTCAAAAGACCTGCGCCTTTCGTTTGGTTCTGCTGGCTTCAACCAGTTTCAGTATCGATAATTATACTAGTCTTTTAAGACATCCTCCTTCTCATGTAAACCATCGTGTAAAATACCACAGGTCCAGGTTTTACATGGAGTAAAAGAGCGTCCTTCCACTTGGACTCATACAATTTATTTAGAGTGGAAGTTTTTCGCTGAATTAATTTTTGTACTTACACCCAGGTCAATCTGCAAAATTAATTCAGCAAAAAAATAAGATATATATCCCACAATACCCCGGAAGCAACCAGGCTATTGGTTTTTGGTATGTGTCAAAGTGCAAGAATGCTCTTTCCGTTAAAAAAAACCCGTTGACATGCCTGTGGTGGTTTAGATTACAGGATGGATAACTTGGGAAGGAAGGTATCTTTAAATGATGATTTTTTTTCGGAAAGAATAGTTCTGTGGTAATAAGGGTTTTACCTGGACAGTTTAATGAGACGTCTTAAATTATAGTACTTGTCTTAAATCGTCTTTTGGGGTTTGTAATTTGCAGCTTAACAACCTAGATTCTGAAGAAAGAAAAAAAACACTTCATAGAAATGTCACCATAATTTCAAGTGAACATTCCATTGAGTTTCACAAAGGCAGCGTGTGTGCATGAGAATTCGCAAGAACAATTATTCAATAGAATAATCACGAGAAACATGAGACGCCAAGACACTCTCCACGGAATTACGCGTACCTCCAGTGGTGTTCAGTCTCCTAGCCTCAGCACTGACGCTCAGCTTCTTCTGTCGTGGGACGCTGAAAACGCGCCGACTTCAAAAGCAACATGCGCATGTCTGCAATCGTTACGGAGCCACTGGAAGTGACTAAGTGGCGTGATTGGCAGTCGATAGGACCCCCAGACAGTGTCAGGACCGATTCCAGCCAAGCTGATAAAGTGCCTTTCAGTTCCACGTCTTTCACGTGCACGTTTCAAGTGACCTCCTTGTGTGTGTTCAAGTAATAGTGATGTGATTTTACGGATCTGTCGGCTTGGGAACAATTTCTTCAGCGTCGTGTGTTTAAGTGCGTGTTGTGAGTGTTTTTGTGTGTTCAGGAGTTTTGTTTTATTTTTCTTGTCCTCGAAGAATATCTTGTGATCAGCAAACATGTCGGGATCTCCTACCATGGAACCTACCGCCTACGATGCGTCAATACCAATTGTGAGTATACTATTGACGATGTGAATGATGACATTAGTTTCTTTCGACTATCTTACTTAAAAATTACGTTTAGAGACTAGCCTCCTGCTCCTCTCTCTCTCTCTCTCTCTCTCTCTCTCTCTCTCTCTCTCTCTCTCTCTCTCTCTCTCTCTCTCTCTCTCTCTCTCTCTCTCTCTCTCTCTCTCTCTCTCTCTCTCTCTCTCTCTCTTTTATATCTCCAAACACCATTTCACAATGCTGCCTTGTTCGGGCGAGGCGATCTTTTAACATGATGACAGTTTCCTGTCCTGCAAACCTACAGTCATTCAACTGCAGCAAACAAACCGCACACAAAGAGCCTCAAACACAGAATATCCCAAGCTTTGCTGTTACCCACGAAAGCAGCTCAATCAATTTATTCTGACAAAGAAATCCGGCGGTAAGACTTAACATGACTGGCAGAGATGTCAAATATTGATACGGTATTTGACAATATCCCCGCAAAATGTCAGAGAGTGTTTGTTTCTTCTTTGCCAACCTGTTTTTCTCTTCGACAAGCGTGAATCGCCCGATGAAAGGGTGTGGGGTCCTGCATGTCTGTTGGTCTTTGTTATGGGGGCCAGGAGGCCCCCAATCATAAGGATAGTTTCGAGGTTGACCATGGGCAGCGCCATTTTGTTGTGAAATACGTCATCAGTTTGTGTACACAGGAAGTTGTGACATCCGTCACGCTATGGGAGGGGTGAAGGCAACATTGTTCATCAGTAGAAAGTTGTGAAATCCGTCACCCTATGGGAGGGGTGAAGGCAAAATTGGTTATCACTGAGTTTGTGTAACACAGGAAGTTGTGAAATACGTCACCCTATGGGAGGGTTGACGGCAAAATTGTTCAACAAAAACATCATTGGTCGAACTGTGCAGGGTCAACCGCAACAAACTCAAACCATTCATTCTATACTGCATTTGAGTGACTTATATACCGACATTTTCATTTCTTATTTTCAGCACAGGTGTAGGAAAAAATCATGAACCAAAATGTTATTTATTTTCTAATTTAACATTTTTTGTTTTACAAATGTGACCATGGTCTTTCAAACATACAGTGACATTAAACATTGTTATGTTAAAAAAAAGAAAAAGAAAAAAAGCTTTTGTGCACAAATCAGAAAATACATTGTACATTTTACCTACAGGCCAAAGCGTGTCTGTGGCGGCAAAGGACCCAGCAAGTTGCACTGGTCTATATTTTTAGATCAGTGGCAAGTTGTCAAGAACAGGCGCTTGCATTTGGATGTGTCCACTGATAGTAGGTTTGGTTGTGATCAATCAGAATGATGTGGGAATAAAAATGTATGACCGTTTGGTATTTACTTACTTACTGCCTTTCACGCCTGGTGGCGTGTAGGGCAGCGACAAAGACCGTTTGGTATGATGACATGTAATTCACATATGCTGAAATGTAATATTATACATGATATAATATTATTATGGCTGTTGCCATGACCATGAACCCCAAGAAAGGTTTAATGTTATGTAAAATCAAAATACCAAAATCAAGCACCTATTAATCTGGTCTACGGCGCGGGAAGATTGAGGCCTTCGTAAACGTTCAACGTTGGTCAATAATGATTTTAACAATGTTGTGTCGTTTTGTATTATGTTTTATTTTGTTGATCAATTGATAAATATGTCTTCCCAACATATTACAAATCAAACAGAAATAAAGTCTTAGAGAACTACAATAATTATTGTTGCCGTCAAAACCTTGCAAGGCCTCAACCGTTCTCACGAGATCAGTTACATTTTTTTTTTCTCTCTCTGTATGTATGTCAGTTTGTCTGTGTCTCCCTCTGAGTCTCTCCGCTTCTGTCTTTATATATGTCTGTCTCTGTCTATTAGTGTGTGTGTGTGTGTGTGTGTGTGTGTGTGTGTGTGTGTGTGTGTGTGTGTGTATGTGTGTGTGTGTGTGTGTCTCTCTCGCTCTCGCTTTCTCTCTCTCTCATCTGACTCTTGGCACACAGGTTTGTTTGTTCGTTCATGGGCTTAAACTCCCACGGCTTTTACGTGTATGACCGTTTTTACCCCGCCATTTAGGCAGCCATACGCCGCTTTCGGAGGAATTGGCACACAGGTCAAAGCAGAGGTTAACTTGAGTGCACGTGTACCTAGCAGGAGGGGGTGATTTCTTGAATTAGCTGAGGGCGGTGGTGAACATGGGTCTCAAAGCAGAGGTTGGGCTATTTTTAGACCGTCAAAACAGACGGTACAGCGTCGTCAATCCCCGCGTGAAGGAAATCGCTCACCTTGCACGTCCAAAACGTAGTGATATTATTGACACGCCAGATTAGCGCGGTAGCGTATTGTGCTAAGCAGGAAAGCGCGCTTTTCTGTATTCTTGTTAACTTTGCAATTTCCGGAAAACATCCACTTTCACTTTGAGACTGTTCTGTTTACATTCGACACTATCAAAACCACTTTGCATTGCAATACTGAAATAATTTTTTCTGTGTTCGAAAGCTACAGCCAATCGTTATTATATCCCCTTAGGTACAGTTTTATAACATTATTGGCACATGTAAACAATAGGAATTAATTAATGAACGCTACGAAAAGGGCAGCCTTTAACCTCCCTGTTGTCACTCAGCATTTTTTTTTTAATTCTCATCCACACTTTCAGCACTCCCCCTACCCGCCCTCCCCATCTGAGATGTAATTTGTAAATGGCGTTTTCAGCCTTCAATCCACTATTTAACAATAACATAGTAAGCCGTCGCGATATAACCTTCGTGGTTGAAAACGACGTTAAACACCAAATAAAGAAAGAAAGAACATGGTAAGTCAAGCTTTTCAAACCTTATCAATAATTGCTTTGATGTTTTGCTGATGTTCAATTTATTATTTAATGAAGATCTCATGGTTCAAAATTTCATATTGTTTTTTCAAAAACGTGCGTGTGTTCCATTTCAAACTAACCTCACTGATGTGAACTCCATTATAACTGTCACATATGTTTTACAAATTACACCCATAATCCAAACCAACGCGCAAACACACACACACCACAACTACACACATATGTACTCGTTACAATTTGGCAACGCTCGTCACAACACTGATAGACAACGAAGCAATCTCTTCGATCATCTATGCGCTGAGTCCCCGTCGCAATAAAACCTTCGTGGTTGAAAACGACGTTAAACACCAAATAGAGAAAAGTCTGCGCTGAGTCGGTCACACTTTTGCTCACCCCTGCCAACAATCTGAAACCAGGGCCGGACTACCGGGGGGGTTATGGGGGTTGCGCAACCCCCCCCCCCCCCCCTTGCCTGAACATGTACCTTACTTATTTAAAACATTTTTTATTATTGCTTATTTTATGCCGTTTCATGCAAGGAGCGACCATTTTCTTATCTCAGAATATGACCTACCCATCAGCTTCAGGGGGCTTCGCCCCCTGACCCCCACAAGGGGCTCTGCCCCTTTGACCCCGCCCAGGGGCGGACGAGGGGGGGGGAGGGGTTCTAGGGTGTCCGGACCCACCTTATAAATATAAAAATATAAAAATATTGAATGAGGTATGCATTTCTTTATTTTACATTGAGTTTCAATTTTGGGGGTTATTATCAGTGACAAAATCTGCTGCCTGAAACTGGTAATGATCATCCTCAGAATGCACCAGATTGCACCATTTTGCATCCTTTTTTCAAAATTTTCCGGGGGGGCATGCCCCCGGACCCCCCTAGCAAGCTAGGCGCTTCGCGCCGTCGGCTCGGCGCTTCGCGCCTTCACACCCATATCTTCACAATATACTTTTGAACCCCCCTCCCCCCATAAAATGAACTGATCCGCCACTGCCGCCAGGGGGGATATCCCCCTAGACCACCTCTAGCAACCCCCCCCCCTCCTCTTAGCCTAGTCCGGCCCTGCAAACGTATCCTTTTTTTTCAATCACTACAAAATTATCATACAGCTTTTTATGTCTCACTAAATTATAAATCAGATGTATGTGGTTGTTTGTTGCCTTGAATGCCCCAAGGGGCAAAAATGAGTGTTTCTTCCATACTAATTAGCCTCATTTGCCTAACCACATATAGGAGTTATCCGTCCTTATGGAGTTAAAAAAATTATATAAATCCCATGCTAATTTCAAATACAGCGTTTTGCTATTCACTTCAAAATAATAGTAAATAACAATCAAGAAATAACGAAGTCTTTAAAACCACAATTTCCCAGATATTTACACTTTTCATTTTGTTTCAATTCACACCACAAAACATACACTTCGCCTTTTGCTATTCAGTCTCAAGTCTAAATAATAATAGTATAAATCATAACTAATTTTCTTCACACCATCATAGACATAAGGCCTAAAAAAAAAAATAGGTGTGGTTACGGTAACCCGACCTACCCTATTTTTGGGGGCCGACCCTATAAC
>NC_090245.1:82444345-82451845 GCF_037325665.1 Littorina saxatilis
GTTTGACAGTCAAATACAACCGATCTTGACGTACGGTTCGGGGGTCTGGGGACTCTCTGCTGATCAACAAATTGTTGAAAGAGTACATTTGTCTGCCATTAAAAGGTTTGTCGGTGTCCATTCGAAGTCACCAAGGCATATAGTTTACGGTGAAACAGGACGTTATCCTCTGTGGTAACGCACATAAAGTGTATGAAGTTTTGGCTTCGATTAACTCGGATGGATGGCAACAGGTACCCCAAGAAAGTGTATAATATGCTACTGTCTATACAAAGGCAAAATTACACGACATGGGCTTGTAACGTTCGTAATGTTTTGTACAAGTATGGATTTGGTGAAGTGTGGGAAGCACAAGGTGTTGGTGATATTTCCACGTTTGTAAGAGAATTTCGCCAAAGACTTGTCGATTGCTTTAGACAGGATTGGCATAGTTCCCTTGAATCACACGTTTTTTATAATGTGTATTCGTTATTTAAGCAGTCCTTGTGTATGAGTGGTTATTTGTATCAGATAAGAAATGTTCATTTGAGAAGAATGTTAGCACGTTTCAGATTTGGTATGTCACCCTTAAATAACCACTATTTACAGTATAAACCCAATGTGAATAACGTAGACAGATTTTGCCCTTTGTGCTCAGATGATACACTGGAGACGGAAGTACATTTTTTACTTGTTTGTCCCGCATATAATGAGATCAGAGTTGAATTAATAGCCTCAAAGTATTATCGGAACCCATCCATGTTTAGAATGTGCCAATTACTATCCTCAACAAATGGCCAAGTGGTAAGACAATTAGCAACGTATATTTACAAAGCACTACGATTTCGCACTGATTCTCTGGAAAATGCTCAGTTGCAAGATGCAGGTCCATAATGTTGCTTTTTCTGCTTATTTTAAACATTGTTCGCTTGTATAATGTGTCACCAGTCTTGTTATGGGCCGGAGGCCTAACAAATAAAATTTCCGACTCCGACTCTCTCTCTCTCTCTCTCTCTCTCTCTCTCTCTCTCTCTCTCTCTATCTCTCTCTCCCTCCTTTCTCTCTGTCTCTCTGTCTCTCTGTCTCTGTCTGTCTGTCTGTCTGTCTGTCTGTCTGTCTGTCTGTCTCTCTCTCTCTCTCTCTTGGTTCATCAAGCAGGGTTCCAAGAACATGATTCCAGAGGAACTAGACTACATGCAGCGGCTCGCCTCGTGGAGACCAGTGGACAGATGGAACATACCACAACACCATCTGCGGAATGTTCAAGCAAGACAGAAGATCCTAATTGACTTGATCCGGTTCTACCTTGGTTAACGAACGTTTCGCGATCGAACATGAAATCGTGTGTATTGTGAAAAACAATGGGCATTGAACGGACACTTATAGCCTCGTTCAGAGCGCGACACGTCTGACATGTTGTAATGCCAGTTTGAGCGGACACTCTTATTATGCAACTTTGTGTAAAAGCACTATCGGCTTCGGTTTCGATATTTGAGTGTTCGAATACCCTTCCCCAAATCCAGCCCAACTTGCAATGGGCATATTGCCTGAGCAAATAAACCATTCTGATTCTGATTCTGAAAATTCTCTCTCTCTCTCTCTCTCTCTCTCTCTCTCTCTCTCTCTCTCTCCCAACGGCTGCATGCATTAATAGTGCTTGGTTGCATGCCATGGGCTCCTCACGGACGCCTCTCATAGAGGGTCCCGGGACCCCCACTTTGAAATTTTTAAAGGATCCATGGTTTCCTTCTTCGGAGTGTTAGAGGGTCCAAAACTCCACGGGCCCCAACGCCCCCGGTTTACTGCTTAATGACGAGTATTGTTTTATGATGAGTCTTTTTTGATCGGAATATTCCAGACATTTCAACAACGAGCACACAGACACACAAACACACACACACACACACACACACACACACACACACACACACACACACACACACACACACACACACACACACACAACCCCCCGCGGGTTAGGGGGAAGAATTTACCCGATGCTCCCCAGCATGTCGTAAGAGGCGACTAACGGATTCTGTTTCTCCTTTTACCCTTGTTAAGTGTTTCTTGTATAGAATATAGTCAATGTTTGTGAAGATTTTAGTCAAGCAGTATGTAAGAAATGTTAAGTCCTTTGTACTGGAAACTTGCATTCTCCCAGTAAGGTCATATATTGTACTATGTTGCAAGCCCCTGGAGCAATTTTTTTATAATTTTTTTATTAGTACTTTTGTGAACAAGAAACAATTAACAAGTGGCTCTATCCTATCCCCCCCCCCCCCTTCCCCGTCGCGATATAACCTTGAACGGTTGAAAACGACGTTAAACACCAAATAAATAAAGAAAGAAAGAACACACACACACACGTACGCAAGCATGGCATATTGGTGCTTGCAGTCTGAAAATGTTACCTACAAGAACGTACATTTAGTGCGTCCCGGGACCCACTCTTTTTATGTTCAGTGCGTCCCGGGACCCCCTCAATAAATTTCTAGTACCGGTACGTGTTTTTGCCTACTAGTGCGTATACGAGGCAGGGACGTACTTTGGAGAGGCCTGATTGCATACCCTATTGTAAACGGATGAGCTCCAATCCAGAACCCCAAAAAACACCACATGGGAAAAAAGTATTGACCACAAACCATCTCTTTGCTTCCAGCAGTACAGTCACACCACCAAATCCCACAACAATCGCTGTCAAAGAAATAAGTACTGCCTGAGTACAGAGTGAATGAGTGGCTTTGGGGAAAAGTTGGTGCCCGAGAACAAATTGAATTAAGACGAGACAGGGCGGGACCACTGTAAAACGAAGGAAGGAGGCTGGAGCTGGGGAGGGTGGTCTGAGAAGGTTGTCGTGGCGAGCATGTCGCGAGCGAATTTGGCGGATTTATTTCATTGTCCTTTTTCTGTGTCTGTTTTTCTGAAATGAAATCGTCTCTCGTTGGCTTGTGTTAACGTGGTCATGCTTCCTATGAACCCTTGTTGTTTAATCTCCCCCAACGCGGGTTAGGGGGATGATTTACCCGATGCTCCCCAGCATGTCGTAAGAGGCGACTAACGGATTCTGTTTCTCCTTTTACCCTTGTTAAGTGTTTCTTGTATAGAATATAGTCAATTTTTGTAAAGATTTTAGTCAAGCAGTATGTAAGAAATGTTCAGTCCTTTGTACTGGAAACTTGCATTCTCCCAGTAAGGTAATACATTGTACTACGTTGCAAGCCCCTGGAGCAAATTTTTGATTAGTGCTTTTGTGAACAAGAAACAATTGACAAGTGGCTCTATCCCATCTCCCCCCTTTCCCCGTCGCGATATAACCTTCGTGGTTGAAAACGACGTTAAACACAAAATAAAGAAGAAAGGTAATCTCCCCCCTCCCCAATCTACTTTGCAAATAAGGGCACGGTCGGGTGTCGTGTCGTAAGGAACAATCAGCCGGAGCAGTCTGGAAAGAGAAAGAGAGCCAGCCAGCCAGTCAGCCAGCCAGCCAGAGACAGAAAGACAGATTGAGGGAGAGAGAGATGGGCGGGGTGAGAGAGAAGAAGAGGAGAGAGAGAGGGGGGGGAAGAGAAAGAGGAGCTCCTCTCTGCTCTTTGGAAAATAATTGCACATCGTTTGTTAGTCTATGTGTCACCATATTTGTCCAATCTTTTCTAGCAAGGCCTTTTTTTTTTGCTCCATGGCCACAGAGAGAGGGAGAGCGGGAGAGAGAGAGAGAGAGAGAGCGGGAGGCAAATTTGCGATTCCTAAACGCCCCACTGAACGACTGACGTCACATGTCGCTTCGGTCTTTTCCGGAGGAACACCGCGTGCACATAATACACACTTCGGTCGCGTAGCACTGCCATTGCACATTTTCGCAACTGTTTCATTCATCTTGGTGTGTTAAATCTGAAAGCAATATAAGTGAACGAACAATTGAAAACATATCACGTTACTAAACTGTAGCTCAGTGTTTCAGTATGACGTGGAAGTGTTGAAATATCTGCTGTATCAGGCAAGCCGATTTGGTTTCACCTGAACGACTGCGAGAGGCGAGCGCAAACCGTTGTGTTGTTCAGAAATGGTGTTCCCTTTGATATTTTAGTGGACATTTAACTTCAAATGCAACCTTTCGTAGAGTTGGTAACAGAACCTTCATGCGCGAGAAACGCCACATACGACGGAGTAACCCTGAAATGCCTTCACTTTTATAGCCCTATCTGTCAGTTGCTGTCGTAGCCTAGTGGTTTGTGCTCCAGCGTGTGTGAGTCAGCTGACTCGTGTTCGACTCCCTTCCTGGTTAGAGGTAGTTTTTTTTTTCTTTATTTTTGTCATCTATTTTGTGTCCTTAACTCCACCCTTCAATCTTTTCAACCCTGATGCATTCCGGTTTTTTTTCATTTTTTTTTAAACCATTTCCCCCAAAGCGGTTTAGCACGGTGGTATGTTATATTGAAAACGCGATTACACAAAGCTCACATGTGCACGGTCTGCAAACTAAACGGCGTGGGCTCACCGTATTAGCCAATAACAAGCACACATATTAAACCGCAGCGCAAAGCGTAAACATTAGTACAACTTGAAGAAATCAATATAGTTACCAGAAACAAAACCGTGCTTCGCACCGAACAGTTCGACAGTGACTGACCTACTGACCGAACCGCACCTCTCCCTTGTGACAGTCGCTCATGATACAACCATTCTTTTGCCGAGTCTGAAATTGATCTTCATAAAACTATGTGTAAGTGTAACAAAACAAAAAACTACTTTCTTTCATATTGCCTGAAATTGCAATATATATACTAGATGAATACCCGCTTCGCCGGGTACGGCTTCGCCGGGAAGAAGTACAGCCGAATACCCGGCCCCGGCTTCGCCGGGGAGCCGACTTTGCCGGGTGTACGACGGCTTCGCCGGCGCACCATACGAAGGAAGGGAGATAAACGCGCAAAACACTGGAGAAGATAAGGAAGAGTTACTGGGAATGGATGTACAGAAAAACCAAAATCGGTTCAGCGCTGCGCGCTGAGAGCACGCACGTGTTCAAAATTTTCCACGATTGTGTTCGGGGTCTACCTGAATATGCCCACCAAATTGGAAGCAGATCCATCGAGAACTTTGGCCGTGAATCGTGAACACACAGACAGACAGACAGACACACACAAGCCGTATAGATATAGATATATATCTCTTACTCAACAGCATCTTGGTGGTGATTGAGAACTAAGTGCATACCCCAAGGTACCAGAGCTCTGTAAGTGGCTGAATTTCTTCTTGTTTTATCTTAAAAGTCTTTGCCAGCTGTCGCTTAAAGGTGCTATCCCACGCTTTTTTTTTAGGCATAACAGTGCAGCTGCATGCAGTCTTTGCAACTTCGTATTTTCCGTTCACGATGAAATATCGATTTGCCTTTTCACTTCTTTTTCTTCTATTTATTAATACTTTGATTTTATGTTTGTGTGTGGTGTTCTTCTTTCTCTATGTTTTGTACAAAATGAATTTCGCTATGCTTTTCTGTCATCAAACAATGTTGCTTCGGTATAACCTGCCGTAGGTTACCAGCTTCAAGAAGACGTTACGTACACAAGAGGAAGTTCACCATCCGATGTTTGTTTTGCTAAGCTCGAATTATCGGACTTGATTCAATTATTGCCTTCCACTGGGTGAGTTTTGTAACGCAAGGCTTTACCGACAAGGAACTTAGTCGATAAATATCGACAGGGTGCCGACAGAGACATACATACATTCTATCTATGTCTCTGGTGCCGACTAATGGTTTAAATGCGAAATGTGTGTATAATAATCAATCAATCAATCAATGAGTCTTATATCGCGCATATTCCGTGGGTACAGTTCTAGGCGCTCTGCAGTGATGCCGTGTGAGATGAAATTTTATACGGCCAGTAAATTGCAGCCATTTCGGCGCATATTTACCTTTCACGGCCTATTATTCCAAGTCACACGGGTATAGGTAAACAATTATTAACTGTGCCTGAGCAATTTTGCCAGGAAAGACCCTTTTGTCAATCGTGGGATCTTTAACGTGCACACCCAATGTAGTGTACACGGGGGAAGGTTCGGACACCGAAGAGAGTCTGCACACAAAGTTGACTCTGTGAAATAAATTTCCGCCGAACCTGGGATCGAACTCACGCTGAATGCGGCCAACTGAATACAAATCCAGCGCGCTACCAACTGAGCTATATCCCCGCCCGGGTGTGGGTGTGGGTGTGAAATGAAGTTAGGTAGTAAACATTTGTTTTGAATAATTATTGGTATTTTGACAATGTGGGTAGCATGGAAATGTTATGTTATATGAAATCTTATATCGCGCGCGTATCTCCAGACTCGGACTCAAGGCGCAGGGATCTATTTATGCCGTGTGAGATGGAATTTTTTACACAATACATCAAGCATTCACATCGACCAGCGTAAGCATTTGAATGTAAGTCTTAGGTACCACCATTGTACCCAGGAAGAGAGACGAGAGATAGGAGTAGGATGCAATAGCTTGTGTGGTCTTTGAGTTTTGTTTTTGGAAAGACATTGTTAAAGAAAAAGAAGACAAGTACAGTAATGCAATATTTATTGTGAAAACCAACGATTGTACAAAGAACATGTGAGGCAACATTATGTCTATGATGGTGTGAAGAAAATTAGTTATGATTTATACTATTATTATTTAGACTTGAGACTGAATAGCAAAAGGCGAAGTGTATGTTTTGTGGTGTGAATTGAAACAAAATGAAAAGTGTAAATATCTGGGAAATTGTAGTTAAAAGACTTCGTTATTTCTTGATTGTATTTACTATTATATTGAAGTGAATAGCAAAACGCTGTATTTGAAAACAGCATGGGGGGAGGGGGGTAGAGAAGGGGGTTGGGGTAGGAGGAAGAGAGGAGGGAGCCAACAGACGTAAGTGGGGGCAGTTTACGTCAAATATCTCCTTGATTATTTTTGTGTTTTAGAGGAAAAGGGATGGAGAAGGGGGTTGGGAGGGGTTTTGGTTAGGAGGAAGGGAGGTACTGAGAATCCTGCAGAGCGAGGGGGGAGGGGGCAGGGACATGTTAAGCCGACCATGACAAATTGTCCATTGCTGCGAGGTGGACAGGTTACCAATCAAGCCAGACATCAGGCTTAAACAGTCATTGCGAGGACTCGTAAACGTCATGAAACAAGACCGCCCATTGGCCTTAATAATTATTCAATAAATTAGCCAGTCGGTGAACTAACTAAACGATTGAGACACTGCGATGGTGAAATAGGGGGAAATGGGTCAGACTGACAAACAGACCGACAGATAGAGACAGATTGTGTGCCTGTCTCTGTCTCTCTGTGTGTCTGTCTCTCTACTTGTCTATCTGAATCTCCTCTCCCTCTTGCCCATCACTCTTCTCCTTGACGTTCCGTGGCAAGGTTCAAAACACGCGCTTCTACGTGCCATTGTGCGCTACACCTTATCAACATGATTTTAATGATGGCACCTTGAGGGTCATTACGTTTCAGTCCCCAAGCTAGCGAGCTGACGCGTAAAGGCATAC